>NC_083421.1:14889862-14946540 GCF_020745735.1 Hemiscyllium ocellatum | reverse complement strand
AACAGAGCATCAGTGTAACAGCTTGTACAAATGTGTGCTCGAGAAATTCAGCGGACCTGCCATCACTGGCTGAGGGGGAAACAGAGTTCATGATTGTAGATGTTATGGCTGTTCTGATGAAGAATTATACTGGACTCGAAATATGAATTCTGGTTCGACCTCCTCAGATTCCAGCAGAATGGGTCTGTATCTGCAGGACTTCGGGAGTGTGCATTAGACACCTGACATATCCAATATTATCCTTTTAATTGAATAGTGTGTGTGCGTGTCCGTATTCTTGCTTGTATGTCTCAACGGGCGTTTAAATGTTTGAATGAATGTTATAATTTAAAGAGTCAAGTGAATTCTGGCTTTTTGCTTTTGTTCATCTGTAATTAAAATCCACCCATTTGCAGAAGACAGGTAATGTTGTTAAATACTGGAGGGTTGTCCGTGTTCTCTGTTAATCTACATAGAACATAGAAGGATACAGCGCAGTACAGGCCCTTCGGCCCTCGATGTTGCGCCGACCGAGTCCTACCTAACCTATACTAGCCTATCTGGGTCTATTACATTGATATTTCAAAGAGATTTGTGTCCTTCTGATGAAGGGTCACTGGACTGAAACACTAACGCTGCTTCCTCGCCCAAGATGCTGCCAAACCTGCTGAATTTCTTTGGTATTTCCTTGTTTTTGTCCCTGAACGTGATTTCTTTTTTGAAAAGAAAACATTTCTGAAAGCTCAAAGAATGATTTCCATTGAGCTATCACAATGAGGCGGAAGAACAGGCAAAGCGAGTAAAACTGAGCCATGTCCCCAGAACAGGCTGTAAATACTGCCAGGTCCAATGTGAAATTAACCAAATCAAACACGTTGGGAGGTGATCTTGTTTAAAGGCATCAGACATTGAGCAGCTTATTTGTAAAATAAATGCCAAAGTGTTGTCCCCAGTCTCCACTGTGACAGAGATCACAGCTGGTGGATGGACAGTAAAACAGGAGAATATCATTGTTAAGGTGGTGACGAGAGAGCATTTTAACTCTCTCAGGGTCATGCTTTTGTGGAACACTCTTCCCACAGAGCTCTGGAACATGAGCCATTGCTTGTTGTTAAGGTAGATGTAGATAGAGTATGGATTCAAGAGACACATTAAGAGTATAATACAAAGACAGGAATGTGTAGATGAGGCCATCGTCAGATCAGGTTTGATCTTATCGCATGGAGGAGGGTATTCAGGTGGGGAAATTGCTAATTCCTGATCCGAATTGATAATGTTTGCAGATATCGACAAACAATAACATTCTTATAAATTGGAATTTTAAAACAGCACTCAGGAATGTTGAGTGTTTTGGGAAAAGGGTGGGAGATATCGAATTGTAAACCTCAGTGAAAGCACATCCAACCAAATGAACATCCTCATCAGTTCAGAATATGTCTTTATTTTTCCTGTGAGGTGAGTGTCGTTGGAAAGGTCAGCATTTACTTTCTGTGTCTGCGATCCTTTCCGAATATTGTGGTGATCTCCTGCTGTACTTGCTTTGCAGGGACACCAATAGGTCAGTTTCTGATAGAGACACCGAATTCTGAACACGTGATCATGAAGGTGCAGCGATATAGATCCAGGAGGCTGTGTGACCTGGGAGCTGATGGTCATCACTCAGAGATGCTCACTCACCTTCAAATAGTGAGATCATATTTTATCTCTTCAAAAATATCTTGTATTCTCAGTGAGCAGAGCTGTCGATTAGTATGTCCTTTCACTAATTTTCTCTGCTTGAATTGAGTTCTGTGAGTGCCTCACAAAACTTCAAAAACACAGAGGGGCTGGTAAAATTAAGAACAAAAATCTGTATTGTTCATGAGATGTTGGAACAGATCATACACTGAGGCAGCATTAATGCAAAGACAATTAGCATTCCACTGTTTCAGAATTCCAATCTTTTGTCAATTTCTTTAAAGTAGCAATTCAAACCAAAGGACATTTAACATGAGGAAATCTTATTATACAGAAATAAAGATTCATCCGTACATCAAAATAATATTCGAAAGTTCATTATAACCAGAAAATGAGATTCTAATCTTGACAATTTAACCATGTAACCAATTCTCTAAAACTCTCTCCTTCATCTAAATGTAACACGGGGAAAGTGGGGACAAATTCCATTTTGTTTCCTAATTATTCTTTCTCAAGGTGGCCTTATGCAACTAATTACAGCTGAGGGAAATTCGTACAAAAGATCTTTAAATTCTGACTTTGAATTAAAGTTTGGAAGCAGTCTTGTTGTGATCACTAAAATGTCCTTACCACGAAAGAATAATGTCGCCTCTCCATCCTTTACCCGATTTGGAGCCTGCTCCAAAATTCTTCCTTCAGATCGGGGAACCAGAATAATACCATGAAGCCCAACACTAAATGCACGACCCAATTCTGCAAATTAACCTGACATCTCTTTGTTTTCAACTGACACAGGAACAGCAGATTCACATCCAGCTTTCATATTTCTATACATCTGAGAAATATAAATTTGTATAAGTTATGAACGCAATGCATCATAGAGTCCTCATATACAGGAACTGCAAAGGGAAGGAACACTTTGGAAACCAAAACTGGTCTAACGTATGACTCATCGGATAAATTCATATAAGTTCAGGCCACAGTGGGTTAATATTTATTTCAGTGAATTTCAATATTTGAGAAAATCCCGATCATACAGTAAGCTTCTGGCATCGTGGCTTAGTAGGTAGCACTGCTGCTTCTCAGCAATAGTGTCCAAGGTTCGATCCCAGCCTCGGGCGACCGTCTGTGTGCAGTTTGCATTTTCTCTGTGTGGGTTTTGACGGACTTTAGGCTCAATCTACAAACTTATTTTCTTTTATGTGTGAGCCAAGTCCTGCGTGCTCTTTAAATAAAGCAATAAGAAAAAATATCTAATCTTACACTTTTAGTTTCATTCTAACAATAAGTGGATAAAGTATACAGAGCTCTGGGTCTAAACCTTTCTGTCCCTGACAAACTACTCAGTCAGTCAGTTCAGAAAGAACAAAAGACCTATATCTGTCCCTGATCCAGTCTTTTATACCATAGAAAACATCATACCATCACTCAAGTGAAATTGTCTTCTAATTGGCTGTTGCTCCGACTCCATTCCCCGCCTCCTCGCATTTCCGGCTGTCCGACCTCACGTGACCTTCCCTTTTCGGAGACAAAGGACCACCATGCGGCCTCCTTTCAAGCACGAAACGGCAGTCTCGCCCACTTGGGGGCGCGAAACGGCCGATCACGTGACCTCCCGGAGCGCGAAACAGGGAGACCACGTGACCGCGCCCGCGTCTCGGAGCATCACGTGATCATCCTCTGTGCGTTCATCAGAGGACCATGTGACCTCCGAGCGCCGAGGACACGCCCCCTAGACCCGACAATTTAGTTTCCAGGTAAGTTTTTTATATATATTTACAACTCCCCTTTTTGGTCTCATGAAAATGAGACCAACAAACCAGTTTTACGCATCACATTCACTCTCTGACGCGCAGTCCTCCCCTCCTGCCAGGGCCATGGTTTCTACCGCTATTTGTGACATCTGGGCGGTGGAGCCTTCCCTTCAATTGCTGTAATAATTACCCTGTTCAACAAAGATCTGATACAGGGGATACAACAACATCCACACAACACGAACACAATGGTCATACCGGCGAGGGACATAAACACAGACACAATTAATCCTTTCCATTTCCCTACCCAGGAATCGAAAATACCTCCCAGAGGGTCGTCAATACCTGAATGTTCATGCATTTCTTCAGACAAGGTTCTTAATCCTTCCAGGGCTCTGGTTACTGAGCCATCAGGTGCTGTATTGTTGGGGATGAACGTACAACATTGATCTCCAAACATAGAGCACACTCCCCCCTTTTCTGCCAACAACATATCTAAGGCTATTCTATTTTGTACTGTCATCAATGAGGTTCCTGCCAATTGTTCAGAGAGTCCCGCCACGGCGTCTCTAGTTCTATTGGCTAGCCTGAGTACATTGTAATGTACATAATTAATTCGATCAACGTTTTTATTCGGCGTAATTGGGAATAGAGCACTAAAAATTGGGAGATTCTCGAATCCTGTTGCTACCTGATCTACCAACTTATATTCATTAGATAGGCCGCGGGAACCCCTATTGCATCTATATACGTGGTTGAGTCAGAGGTTATGTCAAACAGATCCCTGCGTACTCGTGCATGCTGAATTATTTCCTGTCGTCGTTCTCCTAAGAGTGTTAAGGGTACCCCTAGCCTGACCATTGCACAGGTTCCAGACCAATCCAGAGGTAGACTAATCTGTAGTGTTCTATCTCCACAGTACTAAAAAAGATCAGCTCTGGCCCAAACCATTGTGCTAGCATTCCGCCAGCCGGTTACATCGATCGTGCTCTGGCACCAGTCAGCGGGGATGTGTCCCATGACTGTACTAGATCTTCGGACAAAACAAGTATAATTGTTGGCCCTTGGTAAACACTGGAGGTAACGTAGAGTTCTTGACAGGTGGAAAAATAGCACTTAGATTAGACTTACAGTGTGGAAACAGGCCCTTCGGCCCAACAAGTCCACACCAACCCGCCGAAGCGCAACCCACCCATACCCCTACATTAACCCTTTACCTAACACTATGGGCAATTTAGCATAGCCAATTCACCTCACCTGCACATCTTTGGACTGTGGGAGGAAACCGGAGCACCCGGAGGAAACCCACGCAGACACAGGGAGAACGTGCAAACTCCACACAGTCAGTCACCTGAGTCGGGAATTGAACCCGGGTCTCTGGTGCTGTGAGGCAGCAGTGCTAACCACTGGCACTTAAGGCGGTACAATTTGGAGGGTCCGCCTGCATGGTGAGAGCCATCATGCAGTGAAATCCTACTGGGTCTACATTCGGGAACAATGGGTCTGGGGTAGTAAATAAAGTTGGCCTAGCCGAGGAACACGCGACGCAATCACTCATATTAATTGAGGTTGCAGTCGCTGTTATCCAGTCCAGCCATACATTCCTATCCCCAAATCCGGTAGCTAATTTAATAATGTCCCTTCTCGTGAGGTTGTTATAATCTACTGTCACTACTCCTGAACTTGATTTGGCCACCACGCTTGTTGTATTTTCAATCTGTGGCTGGTTCGTAGGAGGATCCACCAAGGTTACCTTCACTAGTCCCATGTTATCTACTCCTGATTGATCGACCCCTATTATAAAATAAAAACTGCTATCATCAATTTCACAGTAAAACTGTACCTCTGTGGGCCTAGGGTCAGTGTTGAATCTTGAATCTTTGGGTGGCACGGTGGCACAGTGGTTAGCACTGCTGCCTCACAGTGCCAGGAACCTGGGTTCAATTCCCGCCTCAGGTGACTGACTGTGTGGAGTTTGCACATTCTCCCCGTGTCTGCGTGGGTTTCCTCCGGGTGCTCCGGTTTCCTCCCACAGTCCAAAGATGTCTGGGTCAGGTGAATTGGCCATGCTAAATTGCCTGTAGTGTTAGGTAAGGGGTACATGTAGGGGTATGGGTGGGTTGCGCTTCGGCGGGTCGGTGTGGACTTGTTGGGCCGAAGGGCCTGTTTCCACACTGTAAGTAATCTAATTGTCAGGGTTAACAACAGTGGATTTTTTAACTCTGAGGAATGATCGAGTTGTCCCTTTGTCAAGCTCACATGGTCTCTAACCCCCCATCTATTATCCGAGGGTGATGACTTCTTAAGTGTCCAATGTTCCCCAGTCCATGTTAATACATCATCCCACGAAGGGCATGGATGAGAATTAATGGCATAGATGCAAAGATACACATCATACCCCCTCCAGCTCCCTGTATCTTGGCCACAGTCAATTACTTGGCATAAGTCAAACTGGTATATTGTATCACGCTTTTTATCATGTCTGATGTGTATCCGGCTCCCTGCTTCCCTTAAACATTTGTCCCTCTCTTGTCCTATTGATCTCTTATTCCTGGGACTCCCTTCCCAGTGTGTGTGTTCGTCCTTCGCGGTTGATCCCCTTATTAACAATATCATAACACTTATACATAAAATAGTGAAAACTCCCAAACTTAACAGCTTAGAATAACGCGGGCTGATTACCAAAATAAACATAATATTCGTTATACAACAATTAAATTCTACTCTTTTTCTGTTCTTATTCATTCTAGAGTTCTCGTTGGCGGTTCTGTGGTTGCACACTGGCTCCAATGATACCAAGTGTCTCCTTTCCCTTGTAGTCGAACCACATGAAATGTCCTTTCCACCACCTTGTAAGGTCCTGTCCACCATGGCTCCGACCACTTCCGTTTGATCACCTTCAGCAGGACCCACTCTGTGGTGGATGGCGCCTGGCTCTGTAGGTCCCCCTTTTCAGATCCAACTTGTTTAGAGAAAGCTGAGACCAAAGCTGTTAGTTGGTCATAATAAGGCTTGTACCTTATTGAGACTCCTCCCTCTAACATCTAGAACATGGAACATAGAACATAGAACAATACAGCACAGAACAGGCCCTTCGGCCCACGATGTTGTGCCGAACATCTATCCTAGATTAAGCACCCATCCATGTACCTATCCAATTGCCGCTTAAAGGTCGTCAATGATTCTGACTCTACCACTGCCACGGGCAGCGCATTCCATGCCCCCACCACTCTCTGGGTAAAGAACCCACCCCTGACATCTCCCCTATACCTTCCACCCTTCACCTTAAATTTATGTCCCCTTGTAACACTCTGTTGTACCCGGGGAAAAAGTTTCTGACTGTCTACTCTATCTATTCCTCTGATCATCTTATAAACCTCTATCAAGTCACCCCTCATCCTTCGCCGTTCCAACGAGAAGAGGCCGAGAACTCTCAACCTGTCCTCGTACGACCTATTCTCCATTCCAGGCAACATCCTGGTAAATCTTCTCTGTGCCCTCTCCAAAGCTTCCACATCTTTCCTAAAGTGAGGCGACCAGCTCCTGGTCCCGGAAACTGCTGCCCTGTTGTTAGCTCGTACGGGGTAAACCCTGTAATAGAGTTTACTGAGCTTCTAATAGACATTAAGGCTAAAGGTAGGGCATCCACCCAGCTTAACTTCGTATGTGCACACACTTTTCCTATTTCCCTTTATGGACTGGTTCATTCTCTCCACTTTTCCCTGTGACTGAGGATGGTACACCGTTCCAAACGCATGTTTCAGTCCTAAAGCTGCTTCTACTTCTTGCAGGTCTTTATTCTTAAAATGTGTGCCATTATCTGACCTGACTTTCTTTGGAAACCCATGCGTTGGAATATATTGGTTTATCAAAAATTTGATCACTGTCTTCATATCTTCCTTTTTCGCAGGTATCACTTCTGGCCAACCAGTGTATGCATCCACTGGTACCAAACATCCGTTTACTCTCTCTACCATGTCAGTGTAGTCAATCACTATTTCCTGACCTGGCATTCTTGGGGGAGGAAATTTTCCCTCTTGTGGTTTCACTGTTGCTTTTACATTATATTCTGAACACGATTTACATTCTCGGATATAATTTTCACTCATTGCCTGTAGTTCAGCTAATTGGGCTGATTCTTTGCCGCCCTCTATTGGGTCAAGGGTAACACTTACATACATCAGCACCTGCCTGCCTCCCCCTTTTTTCTGAAAGAGAACACCATTTATTGTGTGTGCTTTTTCAGAAATATCGAGGGAAAATGGCTCTTTGTAATCCGGGACCGCTAAATCAGCAGCCCGCGTTAGGGCTTGTTTAAGAGATATAAAACTGTCGTCTGCCTCTGTGGTCCACTGCAAATGGGCAAACAAATTTCTCATGCCTTGCTCATTTACCATGGCTCTTAGAGGGAAAGCAAGCTCCCTATATAAGGGAACAAATTGTCTTCTGTATCCTGCCAATCCAAGAAAATGAGAGCATGTCTTTTACAGTGACTGGTTTGGCATGATGCAGAATGGAGGATCTATGGGATGGAGACACACTTGTTCCCTTGCTGGAAATACCTCTGCCCAAAAAAGACACCGCTCATCTGCAGCATTGTAATTTAGCCCATGAAACTTTGAAACCGATGTTATACAAGAGTAACAGCAATGAGTTTGTAGCTGCCAAACAAGAAACATGGTCGGGTGCCGCCATAAGAATGTCATCCACATATCGGATCAATACCACCCCCTTTGGGAGCATCAGATTTTTCAGCTGCTGTCTCAGTACCTGATTAAACACCCCAGGTGACAAAATGAACCCTTGAGGGACCCTTGTATAACGAAGTTGTTGGCCTTTATAGGTAAACGAAAAATGTCCCTGAAATGATCAGCTAGGGGCAAACAGAAGAATGCATTAGCCAGATCAATGCACGAGAACCACTTATGGTCAGGGGTCAGCACAGACATCGCAGTGTAGGGGTTTGTGACTGGAACTGTCGGAGTAGAAACGACACTGTTGATCCATCTAAGATCATGCGCCATCCTATATTCTGCTTCTCTACAGGTAAGATAGGAGTGTTCCAGGCTGACTGAGAGGGTTCTAGCACCCCTGCTGCTACCAATCATTCAGTTGTGTCGGCGTTGCCGGCTTCAGCCTCTGGTTTGTGTGAGTATTGTCTCTGCCAAATCGGAGTGTGGTCTATTACCTCGAATGTGATTGGTGCGACGTGTTCGCAGTAACCAACGTCCGTCGAACCTGCTGACCACAAGGCATCCGGTAGTGTATCAAGCATCGCTGCAGCCTGAGGATGGTCCGTCTTTTCCCTGCCATGACACCTTTCAATCTGCCTATGTTCCAGCAACACCTTGTCAGTTGTTCTGTGCACAATACAATAAGCTTCAACTGAGGGTGAATATTGCAAATCGGGTAACTGAGTCCAAACCCAATCAGTTAGCTCTATCAAGCGTTTGGACATGAGTCCCAGATCTTTGGCCTGATGTTCAGCATGCACTGCCAATGTGAAATGCGGTATAGCTTCTTCAGATATCTCATACCATTCCAACTGTTCCAGAGTTAGTTCCACAACACCCACCGCACCTTCCAGGTGTTGATAGAATGCATGCGGATAGATTTTATTGTCATCTGTCGTAATATAGAGTCACATGAAGGGGATCTGCAGGAGGAGCATAGGGATGCAGCATCTGAACCCAGGGTCACCCTTGGTTATGTAAAGACTGTATGCCGTTATTCTGCCCTTTCTCAGGTTCAAGGAGTCCCCAGTATATATCTGCCCACTGCCCTTCTGCCATTGGTGATGCATCTGGTGATAATATCAGAGTGAATCATTGACATAGAACAATTAACAGAATAGCCAATTGGAAAGGTCACTACGAGTCCATCTGGTCCGCACAGAACCGGGACCCCACATCTCTCCAGCAAGTCACATCCCATCAAATTCACAGGGCATGCAGGTGATGAAATATATTGGTGATAAAAAGTCTGCCCGGCCACTGATGTGATCAGTGGCGATGTCAAAGGCAGATTAGGAGGCTGATTTAAGGGGACATACTGTCCTCGGATCAATCCCTGGCGTCCCTGGGGGCCCCATAGCAGGGGACAATTTTCTTCTCCAATGCCCAGGTTGGCCACATTCAAAACATGTGTCCACTGGCTAACCTCTGACTCCTCCACGGCCCTTCCTCTACCACGCATTCCTCCTGGAACACCTCTTGGCCTGCCCTCCGAAAAGGGGGTAGTATGGCTTCGAATCAGGTGCCGGGTCTAGACTCTGCCTGTTATTTTGTGGCAACGGCTGCTGCACCACTGATTAGTCGTCTTTTGGGAGGCCTTCTTTGTCTCATTAACCTTCCGTCTAGCCTCATCAAGCTGTAACTTCAGCAACTGCACTTGTGCTGACTCATTGCTCTGTTTATCTTCATTCTGTTTTGTCCTATATCTCTTCATATGATGCATCAAATGTTTTTCCCACTGTTCTGTAGAACACCCTGGGATATCAGGATTACTCTCTCTTACCTCTTTTACTTCCTTAGGCATCCCTGCCACAACGGCATTCCTAAACTACATGGTCTGTAGCTGACCTGACCCTGGCTGGCTCCTCGCAGTATCTGTCCACGTGCCTTTACATCTAGCCAAAAAGGCAAGCATCATCTCGCCCTCCTTCATTGTGAAGATGAGCGAGTGCATTGCTCCCGGTGGAATCGGGAATCTATCCCTCATTGCCCTTCCCACACAGTTGGCATGCTGCACAAACAGGTCCGAGTCAGGTACTAAGGTGGTCCCCGCAGACACTTCAATCTGCTGTACCTCCCACATACTCAATTGTTTGCCCATGAATGCTCTCCAATCACCCATGGCCAACTTGAAGCCTAGTGTGTATTGGCAAAATTTAGTCATCCAGGGTCCACCTCCCTCCAGGGGTGGGGACATTTTATTCAAAATACAATTCATATCCGTACAGGTAAAGGGCTGATACACATCCCCCATAAAAGAGCCTTTATAATCTAGAGGCAGTTGGTGCTGATATTTTATGGGCAGCCGCAATATCTCCCTCTGTCGCAAATCAGAACTGTTTTCAAACGGAGGCTGTACCCCTGAGAAGCCCTGTTCAGTATGCATGGTAAGTGAGCCTTTTAAAGTGACAGGGTACGTGTTTGGACCGCCCCCCTGGGCGGGACTCATCGTCTTCACTATCTGTGCTACTCCTTGACTCCTCCTCTCTTTCTCTTCGGCTTCTTTTGTCCACTTTCTTCCAACCAGTATTGACCCTTTGTTTCCCTTCACATGCTCTTCTACTTCTAATCTAACCTACTCTTCTGCTTTTCCCAAAAGCGGTGACAATTTCTTCCTCTCCTCTTCTTTAGGGACTTTGCCCTGTTTTTGTAAATCTTCCCATATTTCTGCATCACTGTTTTTTTGTTTGTTCTTTGCAAGCCCGCTAATTAACTGACCTCTAACGTTACCCCACTGCTGTTTTACGGACAACACTAAATCAGAAGAACATCCTCCGTTTTCTTCACACTCTTTATCAAATTCCCTATCATTTTATGTATTTCTGTTTTTTTAAAATCCTCCTGTCCAATAACCAATCGGTTTATATTTAATTTAGGCAAGTACACAACCCAATTAAAACAAATCCGGTTGCGAATCAATCTGTATAAAATACACCCAAACAACTTACTCTTACAGTTAAAGTTATCAGCAGTTTCGTTATCACCTTTAAGTTTCTACTGCCTACTCTTTCTCACTGAGACACCACCGTCTTTGTCTCAGAGACATCACTGGCTTTTCTACTACCCTCCGTACATTCCCAATGTAATTTTAAAACTTACAACACATCAATTATCAACCAAAATTCGTGAGCGGTGCTTTTATGAGATCCTGCTCAAAGGACTTTAAACCTTCTCACACATACGTACCTTGGTGCTTTTATGAGGACTCTAACCCCATGGGACTTTAAACCCATACGTATTAAATCAATACTTTATCCGCTTACTATTACTAGGACACTTGCAGTCTAGTGACAACAATCAATTCAGTATCTCCAATCGCAGAACTTCGATATAAACAGGTGTCTGCTCACCTTTTGTTTTGCGGCGCCGCTTGTTGTCATCACCAGACGTCAGTGTCCGTTGTTTCTATTTTTCTCGCGTTTACGTCGCTCTGTCTGGATCACGTCGGGATCACATCAGGCTCACCATATGATGGATTTTAGGCTCAATCTACAAACTTATTTTCTTTTATGTGTGAGCCAAGTCCTGCGTGCTCTTTAAATAAAGCAATAAGAAAAAATATCTAATCTTACACTTTTAGTTTTATTCTAGCAGTAAGTGGATAAAGTATACAGAGCTCTGGGTCTAAACCTTTCTGTCCCTGACAAACTACTCAGTCAGTCAGTTCAGAAAGAACAAAAGACCTATATCTGTCCCTGATCCAGTCTTTTATACCATAGAAAACATCATACCATCACTCAAGTGAAATTGTCTTCTAATTGGCTGTTGCTCCGACTCCATTCCCCGCCTCCTCGCATTTCCGGCTGTCCGACCTCATGTGACCTTCCCTTTTCGGAGACAAAGGACCACTATGCGGCCTCCTTTTCAAGCGCGAAACGGCAGTCTCGCCCACTTCCAGGGCACGAAACGGTCGATCACGTGACCTCCCAGAGCGCGAAACAGGGAGACCACGTGACCGCGCCCGCGTCTCGGAGCATCACGTGATCATCCTCTGTGCGTTCATCAGAGGACCACGTGACCTCCGAGTGCCGAGGACACGCCCCCTAGACCCGACAATTTAGTTTCCAGGTAAGTTTTTTATATATATTTACAGTTTCCACCCACAGGCCAGATGAGTTGGCCATGTTAAATTGCCCAAAGTGTTAGGTGCATTAGTCAGAGTGAAATGGGTCTGGGTGGGTTACTCTCCAGTTGGTCTTGAGGAAGGGCACCGCCCGTTTCTACCTCCTGCCCAAAATCCACAAACCTGCCTGCCCCGGCCGACCCATTGTCTCAGCCTGCTCCTGCCCCACCGAACTCATCTCCGCATACCTCAACACGGTTCTGTCCCCTTTAGTCCAAGAACTCCCCACCTACGTTTGGGACACCACCCACGCCCTCCACCTCCTCCAGGATTTTCGCTTCCCCGGTCCCCAACGCCTTATTTTCACGATGGACATCCAGTCCCTGTACACCTCCATCCCCCATCACGAAGGACTCAAAGCCCTCCGCTTCTTCCATTCCCGCCGCACCAACCAGTACCCTTCCACTGACACCCTCCTTCGACTGACTGAACTGGTCCTCACCCTGAATAACTTCTCTTTTCAATCCTCCCACTTCCTCCAAACTAAAGGAGTTGCCATGGGCACTCGCATGGGCCCCAGCTATGCCTGCCTCTTCGTAGGATATGTGGAACAGTCCATCTTCCGCAACTACACTGGCACCACCCCCCACCTTTTCCTCCGCTACATCGATGACTGTATCGGAGCTGCCTCGTGCTCCCACGAGGAGGTTGAACAGTTCATCAACTTTACTAACACCTTCCATCCCGACCTGAAATTCACCTGGACTGTCTCAGACTCCTCCCTCCCCTTCCTAGACCTTTCCATTTCTATCTCGGGCGACCGACTCAACACAGACATCTATTATAAACCGACTGACTCCCACAGCTACCTGGACTACACCTCCTCCCACCCTGCCCCCTGCAAAAACGCCATCCCAGATTCCCAATTCCATCGTCTCCGCCGCATCTGCTCCCAGGAGGACCAATTCCAACACCGCACAGCCCAGATGGCCTCCTTCTTCAAGGACCGCAGATTCCCCCCAGACGTGATCGACGATGCCCTCCACCGCATCTCCTCCACTTCCCGCTCCTCCGCCCTTGAGCCCCGCTCCTCCAACCGCCACCAAGACAGAACCCCACTGGTTCTCACCTACCACCCCACCAACCTCCGCATACAACGTATCATCCGCCGCCATTTCCACCACCTCCAAACGGACCCCACCACCAAGGATATATTTCCCTCCCCTCCCCTATCAGCGTTCCGCAAGGACCACTCCCTTCGTGACTCCCTCGTCAGATCCCCCCCCCCCACCAACCCAACCTCCACCCCCGGCACCGTCCCCTGCAACCGCAGGAAATGTAAAACTTGTGCCCACACCTCCTCCCTCACTTCCCTCCAAGGACCCAAGGGATCCTTCCATATCCGCCACAAGTTCACCTGTACCTCCACACACATCATCTATTGCATCCGCTGCACCCGATGTGGCCTCCTCTACATTGGTGAGACAGGCCGCTTACTTGCGGAACGCTTCAGAGAACACCTCCGGGCCGCCCGAACCAACCAACCCAATCACCCCGTGGCTCAACACTTTAACTCACCCTCCCACTCCACCGAGGACATGCAGGTCCTTGGACTCCTCCACCGGCAGAACACAACAACACGACGGCTGGAGGAGGAGCGCCTCATCTTCCGCCTGGGAACCCTCCAACCACAAGGTATGAATTCAGATTTCTCCAGTTTCCTCATTTCCCCTCCCCCCACCTTGTCTCAGTCGGTTCCCTCAACTCAGCACCGCCCTCCTAACCTGCAATCCTCTTCCTGACCTCTCCGCCCCCACCCCACTCCGGCCTATCTCCCTCACCTTGACCTCCTTCCACCTATCCCACCTCCATCGCCCCTCCCCCAGTCCCTCCTCCCTACCTTTTATCTCAGCCTGCTTGGCTCTCTCTCTTATTCCTGATGAAGGGCTTATGCTCGAAACATCGAATTCTCTATTCCTGAGATGCTGCCTGGCCTGCTGTGCTTTGACCAGTAACACATTTGCAGCTGTGATCTCCAGCATCTGCAGACCTCATTTTTTACCCGTTTCCACACTGTAGAGAATCTAATCTAACCACGATAGAGTAACAGCACAAGCTACTCATCTGCATCAGGTTGGGATCCTTTCGTTTCACATAACAAAGTTCTTCACCTTTTAGATAACTTCTTACAATCTCCGACTTTAATTTTGTTTCAATCTTTCTTCTAGCGGGAGTGAGAGATATAGAGATTTCTGCGATTGTATTCAGAAGTCCTATTTATAGGACATGGCCACAATACAGGAGCTTACCTCCACTCCTCCTCCTAGCTGTGACTAATATGTATTGTGTACAGAATGTCCTTTTTAATTCCAACATCCTAACTTCAAACCGAGAATGATCTCCTTCTCTGTGAGGATGTTTCCTGATGTTTGTTTCCTAATGTATTATTTACTCACTTCATTGTGTCTTCGACCTGTCTCTACAGAAAGATCCAAGCTTTTTTCATCATGATCTTTCTTTTATTTGTTCTAACACACGCCCTGTTGCATGATGATTGGAATTGGATTCCTGCTGTTCTTAAAACATCTCTTCCTCCCTGTAGGTTCCTTATTTTAATCAGTATGCAATCTAGTTAGTGACAGAACCAATGGATCTGTTGGAGAGCCAGTTAGAGGCAATGAGGAATTTACAAGAGCAAGGGCATGTGATGGATGGCAGTTATAGGAAGGGAGATACAGTCACATAGATGGGTTAACTTCACCAAAGGTAAGAGAGGTAGGTAGTGCAGGAGTCTTCTGTGGCTCTCCCTATTTCAAACAAGTATGCTCTTTTGGAGAATGTAAGGGGTGATGGATTCTCAGGGGAATGTAGCATGAACAGCCAAGTTTCTGGTATCGAGACTGGCCCTAATGCAACGAGAGGTACGTCGAGTTCCAAGAGATCAATTGTGTTAGGGGACTCTCTATTCCAAGGCACACACAGACGTTTCTGAGGCCAGCAATGAAAAATCAGAATGGTGTGTTGCCTCTCTGGTGCCAGGATCAAGGATGTGTCAGAGAGGGTACAGAATGTTCTCAAAGGGGGAGAGGGGCCAGCAGGAGGTCATTGTACACATTGGAATCAACAATATAGGAAGGGAAAAGGATGAGATTCTAAAGGGGGAATATAGAGAGTTCGGCAGGAATTTAAAAAGGAGCTCCTTGAGAGTAGTGCTGCGGTCTAGTGAGGGAAGGAATAAGAGAATAGAGCCGGTGAATGTGTGGCTGTGGAGCTGGTGTATGGGAGAAGGATTCACATTTTCGGATCCCTGGAATCTCTTCTGGGGTAGAAGCGACCTGTACAAAAAGGATGGGGATTACACCAGAATTGGAAGGGGACTAATATCCTGGCAGGGAGATTTGTTAGAGCACCTTGGGAGGATTTAAACTGTTAAGGTGGGGCATGTAACCCAAGGCTTTGTCATAGTGGATAGAGACGTATAGGGCCTGGATGTCCGTGGTGAAGATGAGGCATTGGGAGTTGGGGAAACAAAAGTTTAGATGAGGTGGACAACGTGGGTGGTGCCCTGAACATGTGTGGGGCGGTCCTGGACCAGGGTGAAAGGACAGTGTCAAGGTATGTAGATGATGATCAGCAGGGCAGGAACAGGCTGAGACAATGGGTCAGCTGGGGCAGTCAGGCTTGTGGATCTTCAGTAAGATGAAGAACTGGGGGTTTGGGGTTCATGGACGATGAGGTTAGAAGCTGTCGGTGGGAGATCCCCTGAGGTGATCCTCTGAGGTGATAAGGTTGTGAATGATCTGGGAGATGATGTTTTGGTGATGGGAGGGTGAAGTCATGGTCAAAGTGGCAATAGAAGGAGGTGCCCGTGAGTGTCAAAATACCACTGCGCCCCCCACCCCCCCCCCCCCCCCATCTCCCCCCTCCCCCGCCTTGTCTGCTGGTTTGATGGTGAGGTTGAGGTTGGGGTGAAGGGAGTGGAGAGCTGCGTGTTGCGAGGGTGAGAGGTTGTAGTGTGTGAGGGGAGTGGAGAGGTTGAGGTGGTTAATGTCACACTGGCAGTTCGAAATTAAAGAGATTGAGGGCAGGCAACAGACCAGCACGGGGTGTCCACTTGGATCGGGTGTGTTGGAGGTGGGAGAAGGGGTCCTCGGAGGATGGGCGGATTCTTAGTGGAAACAGGAAGCCCGGCTGTGGAGGCGGTGGAAGAAACGTCCGATGTCACAAAGCGTTTTTTCAAATTGTGTTACATTGTATTCTAAACACCAAACTTTCTGATGAGCTGTCACTAAATAACACGTGATGCACTCATTGGTTGGAAGGCGTAGAGCAAACACTGACTTCAAGAATTTACACTGGTGTTTCATCCAATCAGTGCACTGGCTGTTAGCACCAGGATTCAGAATTAAATCACAACAGTATATGTAGATCCAATCTGAAAATGTAGCATCCAAGGAGCGGGAGAGTCAGCGTTTCGGGCATGAGCCCTTCTTCAGGAATGAGGAAAGTGTGTCCAGCAGGCTCAGGGAGGAGGGACATGGGGGAGGGGCGTTGGAAATGTGATAGGTGGAAGGAGGTCAAGGTGAGGGTGGGAGCAGAGAGGTCAGGGAAAAGATTGCAGGTTA
The DNA here is from genome assembly GCF_020745735.1 of Hemiscyllium ocellatum. Classification (NCBI taxonomy): domain Eukaryota; kingdom Metazoa; phylum Chordata; class Chondrichthyes; order Orectolobiformes; family Hemiscylliidae; genus Hemiscyllium; species Hemiscyllium ocellatum. Next base: position 14,929,709 of record NC_083421.1, on the reverse strand, counting down.
GGAAGGCGGTGCTGAGTTCGAGAGATTTGACTGAGACAAGGTCACCCTCACCTTGACCTCCTTCCACCTATCGCATTTCCAATGCCCCTCCTCCATGTCCCTCCTCCCTACCTTTTATCTTAGCCTGCTGGACACACTTTCCACATTCCTAAAGAAGGGCTCATGCCTGAAACGTCGATTCTCCTGCTCCTTGGATGCTGCTTGACCTGCTGCACTTTTCCAGCAACACATTTTCAGCTCTGATCTCCAGCATCTGCAGTCCTCACTTTCTCCTCTGTAGATTCAATGTTAACTTTAAGAGTCCTAATTGTTTATTTACACCTAATCTCAATAAACTTAGAGTCTGCTTTGCTGTCATAACTGTCAGTATAGTGAGGGCACAAGGCCATTCATTGCATCTTCAATTCCTGCTCTTGGTCATCTGTCCTCTCTGTATTTGCAGTCAATCAGCACGATGGGCTCTGTTGCTTTAATCAGGACGTCCTTTCTGTCACTTATAATGCTGAGCTTTTATTATCTTTTATTTTGCTTCCTCATCTTTCACCCTTCAGTGTAGAAATTTTACACAGACTGGAGGAATTCCTGAAGATGGTGAGTGCTGAAGAACTGAAGTGAGAAAGTCTATCACCATAAAACCTGTCTTCAAAAATTTAGACTAAAATGTAATGCTGAATTATAGAACACATTTACTGCACTAGAAAATAGACAGGTAGGAAGGCTCAGAAAAAGGGGTGAACTCAAGAAATGCACAAGATAAAAAACATCCTTTACTCACCAAGTCAGTGATAATAGGATGCTTACCAAGTGATAATAGGATACCCTCAGGCAATTAAGAACATTTGCCTAAACATCGGTGAATCTGTGTGAACAGGACACCAAGTGATAACATTCCCTTGAGCAATTAATGACAGTGTTTGATTCTGACCCCAAAATGAAACTCGGTATGATCAAAAGCCTTGTAATTGACGGTCAGATCCTGTCAAGAATAATGGATTCTTATAACCCCTTGCAAGCGGGGCAGACATAGAGAGAAAAAAATGTCTTTGCTGTTACAAGACCCTGCCTTGAGAGTTCAAAAAGGCAAGAGAGAGAGAGAGAGAGAGAGAGGGAGGGAGACCATTTTAGCACTGAGGATGTTGAAACCAGTAGAAAATTAACTCTCAGTGCTTATCTTCTATGGATTAAATTTAATTTCATTTTGGGACTTTATGATGATATTGGGTTGCCATTACCAGTTATTAAATACAAACTCTGTCAAAGGTAATATTGATGAAGCTTTAACTTACTTGCTGTTCTTGCAGACCACTCTACAGACCTTACAGACTGCCCCACTGTCAATTCTAACTAATCAGTTCTTATGCCTTATTTGAATTTGAATTGCAACCTAAAAAGAAAGTATGTTTAATTCAAAGACTGATGAATCAGTTTAAATGCAACCTTACGGTGACATCTCAGCCTCAGGTTCAGAATGATTCAGTGCTTCAAAAGCAGGAGTCTGCTCTGAGCTCAGAACAAAATCCGAACATTGAAGAGATTCTGGCGCAATGTGTCAGGAAGCCACTTTATGGTCAAAAGTTTGCCCTCCTTGCTAAGAAGCCAATTTGTAAAATAATTGTATCTGACATGTGAGCTGTGCAAGGTTACCTTGTGAACTCTCCAATTAGCTTAGACTGGTACTTCTTTATGATAGGGGTTTATCTCACTAGCAGGTCCCTAACTCGGCTGGGTATGTTTTCCCACCCGATGGATGGCTTGGGCCTGTAAAAGTGATTAGTCAAGCGTACACAGCCCTGTCAATTAACTTTTCTCCCTTACGAATTAATGTCTTTCATTGTTATCTGTCTAATTAAGGACATGTAATGTTTTTGTAAACTTCTGTGTAAAGGAAGCCACTTTGTATCAGTACGTCGGGGTAGCCTGCTGGGGCACTTGGTGAGCTGGTACCCTACTCCCCGAGGTTATCAGAACCTAGTCAGTTGAGCTTACAGATAACAGTGTTATGTTGTAATAATGATGCTATTGATAAATAAAGGGGATGACTAAAATTAAACTAATTTGTCTGGAAGATTTTTTTTATTCCAGACTTCCAAAGAGTATGATCTCCGAGACGAACCAAGAGGGAGGCTTATAGGTCACAGTCCATAAGGGATTCCCTGGGGCATCTCATAACTGTACTATAACAAGAGAGGTTACAGAGAATGTTGAATATCTGAAGTAGTTTATAAAGAGAAGGAGAATTGTGGTGTTCTGGAGAATGATGCAAAGTGAAGGAAGTTTGCTGAGTCTCCAGCAGGTTGTAATGTTACAAAGGATTGTAGGGTCAAGACAAGGTTACAATGTTAAGGAGAGTGTATGATTTTGGGCAACTTCCTCAAATGATAAGGCATTTTAGGGTCTGAAGTTATTTACAAAAATATGGAGACCTCCAGGGTCTGGACAACTTTGCAGCACTATGGAGGATTGTGGAAGTGATGACAGGTTATTCATTAACAAGATGAATATGGAGAACTATCGGGAGATTGTACAAGTTATAGTTGAAGCAGGAGTGAAATAGGGAGTGTTTTTGTGCTTGAGATTGCATGAGATGGTGTGGCCTCATGCAGTTCACTGTGATAGAGGTTGTCCTCACATCTGGAATTTGTTATTGATAGGGAAAGGAGAGGATTGTAAAGCAAATAATGAAACGCTTCCTGTAATTATGGTACTGTGAAAAAAAATGTTTTTAGCATGAAGTCCATGGTTTGCAGAGACCTTCCAGCAGCCCTATGACATCAGGATCTATTGTTTGTCGGACTTGTGTTAAATGAATGAGGTAAAGATAAAGTTTTGAGTTAATTGCTGATACAAATAGGGACAGCAGCGTAGGAATACTGGAGAGTGGTATACATGGAATCAATGATGATAAAACCATCAGACATTGGAGCATAATTATACCATTCAGTCAATTGAATTTGCTTCTCCATTCATTGAGTTGATCTGATAATCCTCAAATCCGCTCTCCTGTCTTTGACCCAGAGCCATTTAGTCCCTGAATAATTGCAATTTTGTCTGTCTTCTCTTTAATATACTTATTGTTCTAACTTTGACAACCCTCTGTGTTAAAGAGTTGCACAGATTTACTACCGTCTGAGAGATGAATATTCTCTTCATTGCTATCTTAAACATATGATTACCACCAATAACTAGTTTGCAAAAAAACAATAGTAATACACTTAAGAATATACAGTTCACAAACTGCATCTGTTTTTAGAAATGCCCAGTTTTGACAGTGTAAAAGTGAAACGGGTGTTTGATCCTTATTAGTCCCTCCAAACAATCCAGTCATTCTCATCAGCATTCCTGTTCACGTTCTCTTCCGAGAGTCACATCTTATGGTTTCCTTATTCGCTCTGCTGCTTGTTCGACAGTAATTCTCTATTTACTGGTCTCCTCATGACCCTCCTCTTGCCACCTGTCCCATCATTGTGTGTTGCTCTGACTCCTACTGTATTTAACTCCTGTTCCTCCGAAGTCAATATCTAACCCTTGACTGCCAGCTCTCTGACGTGTGGTTTCATTCTGCTCCCTTCCTGTCCTCTGGTTGACAATACTTCTTCTTTGGTAAAAACAATGACTGCAGATGCTGGAAAACCAGATTCTGGATTAGTGGTGCTGGAAGAGCACAATAGTTCAGGCAGCATCCGAGGAGCAGTAAAATCGATGTTTCGGGCAAAAGCCCTTCATCAAGAATAAAGGCAGTGAGCCTGAAGGGTGGAGAGATAGTGGAGGGTGGGGGTGGGGAGAAAGCAGCATAGAGTACAATAGGTGAGTCGGGGAGAGGTTGAAGGTAACCTTCATCCCCTCCCTCACTCACCTATTGTAACCCACTCACCTATTGTAACCTTCATCCTCTCCCCGACTCACCTATTGTACTCTATGCTACTTTCTCCCCACCCCCACCCTCCACTATCTCTCCACCCTTCAGGCTCACTGCCTTTATTCCTGATGAAGGGCTTTCACCCGAAACATCGATTTTACTGCTCCTCGGATGCTGCCTGAACTGCTGTGCTCCTCCAGTACCACTAATGCTTCTTCTTTACCCAGTTTTCTTCACTGCTGCTGATCCATAGTTCAGGCTTATTAACTATGCACCCCCCCACCCGCCCCCACCAAACACACCGCATATCCCTTTACTTTCCATTGTTCAGAGTTATTTGAAGTTTTTCTGTATAACCCGGGGGTTAATACTTGCCTATTGCTGTCTGGATATTTGTGCTGCTCTCAGTTGTTTTGTCTATTCACGAATTTATGAATAGACATTAGGGGATATTTCAACATGCTCCTCAACTGCTCTCTGAACTTGGACTGAGTAGCCACGTAAATAAATGTGTTTGTGCAACTATTTAAATTTCTCAGCATGTAGGCAAGTACTTCCAACATCCCATCAGAACTGACGATGGAATCATCAAAATCAAAAAAATATATAATATATACAAACCACAGGAGGATGAAAGTGCCCGATATGGTAAAGAGTAAAATCATTGACTTCCTTCTGCTCTCCATCTCTTGGTCATTGTTCTTTTCATCTTTGTTTTGATGCTCCAGTCCCATACGGACTCGACTGACCATTAAAATGTGTCTGACTGTCATCGCATTGAATAACAGAATTAAACCGAATGGTAATAATGGTGTTAAAACCTTTTCAAACATTCTAAATGCAATCCACCTTGGATCTCTGAAGTAGATTTGCTTATTAGAACAGCGCCATTCTACAATGTTAATTACCCACTTAGGTTTATATCTGCAGTAAATGGGAATGTTTTTTACACATAGGAGAATGCCAGTTGTTGCTAGAACCACAGTCGCAGTTTTCTTGGTGCAATATTTCAATTTCAGTTTCTGGCAAGAAATGGCAACAAATCGATCAAAAGTGAAAGTCACGGTGAACCAGACAGAACAGTCTATGACTACACGAATCACAACATAGAGAGATCGACACACAGAAGTGAGCTTCACGACATTCAATGGGAAATAATAATTGTTGATTCGACGGAGTATGATCTCAGTGATAATGACCAGGAGATCCATCAATGCCATGGCCACCAGGTAGCGAGTGGTGCAAGTGGAAAGTCCACACTTTCCCTGAGACAGAATTGCAATTGCTATTATGTTAACTGCAAAAAATAAAGAAAGACCCGGTGAGTAAACTTAATCTTTTGAGGACAAATAACATCAATTCTGAGCAGAGGTAGGGATTATATTTGTACAGAAAATGTGCACAGGGACCATGTCACAAATAAAAAACAATTCAAACATTAATTTCTCTTTCTGAACCTGTTTTCTTACTGCTCTTGTGATAGATACATAACTTAAATGCATGTCATTTTGAGCAGTACATGGTCATTAGCATAAAACAGACAACAAGTGGCTGTTCCTAAACTTCAGTGCGATTTTAGAATAAAAGAAACTCAGAGTAATCCTCGGCAATAGCAGCACCAGCAGGGTCTGATGGTCGTAGTAAATGGTGGTCAGTTGTTTCAGCTCCAAGACATCTCTATATGAGTTCCTCAGAATAGTGTCCTGGGCCCAACCATCTTCAGCTGCGTCATCAATGACCTTCCCTTTCTCATATGGTCAGCAATGGGATGTTTCCAGATGAGTGCACAATGTTCAGCATCTTTCACAACTTCTCAGATTCTGAAGCAGTCCATGTTCAAATGTGATAAGTTCTGGACAGTACCGACATTTGGCCTGACAACTTACAAGTAACAATCAGGCCACATAAATGCCAGGCTACAACCATGACCAATAAGGGACAACATAGCCACTGCCCTGTGATATTCATTGGTATTACCGTCACTGATTCTTCTGCGATCAATAGCCTGAGCATTACTATTGAACAGAAAACTCAACTTACCCACATTGGCTACAAGAGCAGGTCATGGCTCAGAATACTGATTCAAATAACTCACCACCTGTGTCCCCAAAGTCTGTCTGTCACCTGCAAGTGTGGTGGAATACATCCCACTTGCCTGGGATGGTGGAGCTCCAATAACAGTCAAGGAACCTGACACCATTCAGGTTTAATTAACATTACATCAACGAGCGTCCACTCACCTGACCACCAATGCTCAGTGGCACCAAAGTATAGCATCCACAAGATGGACTGTAGAAATTCACCAAGGATCCTTAGAAAGCAGCATTTAAACTCACAGCCACTTCTGTCCAGGACAAGAGCAACAAATACACGGGAACATCAGCACTTTAAATTTCACTCCAACTCTCCAAAATGCTGGTGCCAAACTACTTTCCATTCTGTCCAGTTAATGTGTCCAGTTAATGGCAAGAGCCTGAACAATGTTGATGGACAAAGGGATCTTGGGGTACATGTTCATAACTCCCTGAAAGTGGCCACACAGGTAGATAGGGTGGGGAAGAAGGCCCAATGTATGTTTGCCTTTATTGCTCGAGGAATTGAGTACAAGTGTCAGGATGTCATGGTGCAGTTTATAGGGCTTTACGTAGGCCACATTTTGAGTATTGCATTCAGTTCTGGTTGTCACAGTACAAGAAGGATTTGGAGGCTTTGGAGAGGGTACAGAAGAGGTTTACCAGGGTGTTGTCTGGATTAGAACGTGTGAGGAACAAGGAGAAACTCGGGTTGCTTTCTCTGGTGCAGCAAAGGAGGTGGAGAGAGTTGGTAGAAGTCTCTGAAATTATGGGATGCCTGGATAGGTTTGACAGTCAGAATGTGTTTCCCAGAGTCAAAATGTCTAATACTATGAGGTATGCATTTAAGGTGAGAGGGGAAAGTTCAAAGGAGCCATGGGGAGCAAGTATTTTACACTGAGTGGCAGGAGTCTTTGTTGGTGGTGGCAATTACAATAGGGACAATGAAAGTAATTTTGGATGATCACATGAATACGTAAAGAATGGAGGAATACAGATCAAAGGCAGGCAGAAGGAATTAATTTAATTTGGCGTCATGTATGCCAACATCATGTGTCAATGGGCCCCTTCCTGTGCTGTATTGTTCTATGTTCTATGCAAGACTGCAAGATGTTTTAGATATCATAAAGGTTATGGAGAGGCAAGAGTGGACATGAAACCACTGGAAATGTGCCTGGAGAAGTAGCAATAGGGAACAAAGAAATGCTGGAGAAACCTTGCATCAGTTTTCCCAGTGCGTGCCACCAGTAACATCCCAGAACCATAAGGGGTCTGGGAGAGGGTTGAGTGTAGCGGCCACCATTTCAGAGAAGGTGCTGGGAATGCTGAAAGGTTTGAAGGTGGATAAATAACCCGGACTGGATGGGTTACATCACAGGGTTCCAAAGGAGATAGCTGAGGAGGTTGTAAAGGTATTGGTGGTGATCTTTCAGAAATCACTGGGGTCAGGTAGGGTCCTGAGGACTGAAAATGACTAATGTTAACACCCCTGTTTAAGGAGGGAGAGAGGCAGAAGACAGATTACTATAATCTGGAAGGTATGGCCTTGGTCATTTCTCAGACTTGAGAGTTTGTTTTTGTGGTTGCGATTGGTGAATATATAATAAAATAGAAAGAAATATTAAGACTTCCTCAAGGTTCTGCCTGACAAATCTGTCAGGATTTTTTGAGGAGGGAATGAGCAAGTTAGACAGAGGAGAGCCAGTGGATGTGACCAATTTGGATTTCTAGAAGGCCTTTGACAAAGTGCAGCACAGAAAGCTGTTGTGTAACGATGCTGCTCCTTTAGCAAGGTTATGTTGGCATTGTGTTTTTTATAATGAGGTCAAAAAAGGCTAAAAGATTTCAAAAAGTCTACGTTCAAGTTTTTAGTGACAGTTAGATTAGAGCTAACAGGAACTGCCTCTGGCAAAAGTTCCCCTCTAAGCCACTCACCACCCTGACTTGGAAATATACTGCTGTTCCTTCACAGTCATTGGATCAAAATCCTGGAATTCTCACCCTCCCTCCATTGTGGGTCAACCCACAGTAAATGGACTGCAGCGATTCAAGAAGGCAGCTCACCCCAACCTTCTCAAGGTCAAACAGGGAGGGGCTATCAATGCTGGCCAGCCAACAACACCCCCAACTCCCACAAATGAACAGTAAAAAAGACAAGGATTTATGAATAAAATCAGAGTAAAAAGAGAAAGAATGTATCAAGTTAAAAGAGCAAAAAGAAAACGATGGAGTTTGAACTTCAGAAATCGGCACTGAGACAGGAATGTAAAACTTCACTCCCTGAAGCCGGGACAACTTGTGAGAAAGAGCAGAGAGTTAAAACACAAGATTAGCAGCTGAAATGACTGACAATTATGATTTGCTTCATAAATCCAAGACTGGCTTCCAAAATTAATAACATCCATTCAGGATAGAAATTGGGGAAAAAGCAAAATCCTTACATGGAAAGGAAAAGGTTGATGTCGGTGTAGACCATAAGGATAACCTACCACAGGGTAAAGAGGAAACCCTTGAAGGGGAAAGAGAAGGTGAAAAGCTCCGGTGTTTTCACTGCAATAAAGTAGGCCACATGAAACCACAGTGTCAGTGAGTTAGGAAATGCACTGGGAAGTCAGATGTAGGAAAACAGGATCAGCCTGTGAATTTAGTCAGAGTGTTAATGGAAAGCACAGCGGAGGCCAGAAAGCTGCACCAGAATGTCCAACCTGGTCAGAGGTTGGTTAAGGAGGAAATGCCAGATCTTCATAAATATTGTACATGCGAAGGTAAAGTTTATTTACATCGGCCAGGAACAGCAGCTAAAGAGGTTACAATTCGAAGAGATACTGGATCCTCTCAATCTGTGATGTTAAAGATGAAAAGATATGTACATCTGAAACACTATTGTCAGCAAAGGTGCTAGCAACAGGAATTCACGGTGAGAGAAGATGTGCTCAATTATGTAAAATGAGGTTAGAGTGTCCAGTGAAGAGTGAAGAAGTCATGGTCAGCGAACTGGACAAACTCTCAGCTCCAGGAATACAATTTGTCTGTGCTCATGAAAGAGCTGGTTCCCAGGTAGGAGTGCTGCCCACTGTGTTTGGAAAGCCAGTGGGAACTCAGGCAATTGAATTACTGCAGGGATGTATCCTGGGGTTTTTGCGGACAGTGGAGTAACAAGGTGATAAAGTCTCCAGTTGAGACAGGAGCGATCAACGAGTAGATCAACACAAGAAAGATGAAGTGGAATTAACAGAGACTCTGTTTAATCAGATGATTTACACAAATCAGGAGCAGGTAGATAACACAGCAGACATCTTTAGCTCAGATCAACTAAATGAGTTACAGCACAAAGATGAACATTCAAAGCAATTTTATCAATAAACATACACAGAGGAAGAACTTGAGCATATCCCTGAATGTCATTCTATTAAAAATGATATCTTAATGAGGAAATGGAGACCATCATATATCCAGGCCAATTAGAAATGGGCAGAAGGTCATCATATTGCCAGAGGGTTCTCGAAAGGCAGTGTTGCGAGTGGTGCATCAGCTACCACTAGGGGATCATTTAGTCGTGAGAACACCTCAAGCTAAAATACAAGAACATTTCTTGCTGGCTGGACTGCACAAGGATGTAGCTGAATTTTGCCAGAGATACTTGTTAGGAAGGAAGATGTGTTGGACATTTTGAACAACTTGAGGATAGACAAGTCCCCCGGGTCTGACGGGATATATCCTAGGATTATGTGGGAAGCAAGAGAGGAAATTGCAGTACCATTGGCAATGATCTTTTCGTCTTCACTGTCAACGGGGGTGGTACCAGGGGACTGGAGCGTAGCGAATGTTGTGCCCCTGTTCAAAAAAGGGATTAGGGATAACCCCGGGAATTACAGGCCAGTTAGTCTTACTTCTGTGGTAGGCAAAGTAATGGAAAGGGTACTGAGGGATAGGACTTATGAGTATCTGGAAAGACACTGCTTGATTAGGGAGAGCCAGCACGGATTTGTGAAGGGTAGGTCTTGCCTTACAAGTCTTATTGAATTCTTTGAGGAGGTGACCAAGCATGTGGATGAGGGTAGAGCAGTGGATGTAGTGTACATGGATTTTAGTAAGGCATTTGATAAGGTTCCCCATGGTAGGCTTATGCGGAAAGTCAGGAGGCATGGGATAGAGGGAAATTTGGCTAAACTGGCTAACCGGTCGAAGTCAGAGAGTGGTGGTAGATGGTAAATATTCAGCCTGGAGCCCAGTTACAAGTGGAGTTCCGCAGGGATCAGTTCTGGGTCCTCTGCTGTTTGTAATTTTTATTAATGACTTGGATGAGAGAGTCGAAGGGTGGGTCAGTAAATTTGCAGATGATACGAAGATTGGTGGAGTTGTGGACAGTGAGGAGGGCTGTTGTCGGCTGCAAAGGGACTTAGATATGATGCAGAGCTGGGCTGAGGAGTGGCAGATGGAGTTCAACCCTGCCAAGTCTGAGGTTGTCCATTTTGGAAGAACAAATAAGAATGCGGAATACAGGGTTAACGGTAGGGTTCTTAGTCAGGTGGAGGAACAGAGGGATCTTGGGGGTCTATGTACATAGATCTTTGAAAGTTGCCACTCAGGTGGATAGAGCTTGTAAGAAGGCCTATGGTGTATTAGCGTTCATTAGCAGAGGGATTGAATTCAAGAGTCGTGAAGTGATGTTGCAGCTGTACAGGACTTTGGTTAGGCCACATTTGGAGTACTGTGTGCAGTTCTGGTCGCCTCACTTTAGGAAAGATGTGGAAGCTTTGGAGAGGGTGCAGAGAAGATTTACCAGGATGTTGCCTGGAATGGAGAATAGGTCGTACGAGGATAGGTTGAGAGTTCTCGGCCTTTTCTCGTTGGAACGGCAAAGGATGAGGGGTGACTTGATAGAGGTTTATAAGATGATCAGAGGAATAGATAGAGTAGACAGTCAGAAACTTTTTTCCCGGGTACAACAGAGTGTTACAAGGGTACATAAATTTAAAGTGAAGGGTGGAAGGTATAGGGGAGATGTCAGGGGTGGGTTCTTTACCCAGAGAGTGGTGGTGGCATGGAATGCGCTTCCCGTGGCAGTGGTAGAGTCAGAATCATTGGCGACCTTTAAGCGGCAATTGGATAGGTCCATGGATGGGTGCTTAATCTCGGATAGATGTTCGGCACAGCATCGTGGGCCGAAGGGCCTGTTCTGTGCTGTATTGTTCTATGTTCTATGTTCTATGTCACACATATCAGATGATTGGTAAACCACAGGCAGTAATAACACCTGTACCTTTCATATCTATTCCTGCATTTGGGAAACCTTTCACAAGAGTAAATGTGTATGATGCCTACCTAAAACAAAAAGTGAGAATCAATATTTGTTCACAATAATAAAAGTGTTGATGGGATTTCCAGACATGATTCTATTACGCAGTATCACAGCTCAAAGGATTGTAGAGGAATTGCTCTATTCTTGATTCGATACAGACCACCCACAGAGATACAATCACAAGGGTCAAACTTCACATCAAAATTATACTGAGTTATGGACAGCTTCAGAATAAAATAATTAAAATCTATTGCTTCCCATCCAGAGTTGTAGGGAACACTGGAAAGGTGGCATCAGACATGAAAGACAGACTTGAGGGCTGACAGTTAAGACTATCCAGTTGATTAGGATAAGGGAATTCTGTTTGTGTTTTTTTTGTGATCAGAGATGAACCACATCAATTGAACAAATTCAGTCCATAGTGAATTCATTTTTGGTCAGCAAGTAAGATTACCGCAAAAATTTATGAAGAGACGTTGGGAAGTCATAATTCAGAAACCATATATTTGACTGCATGTCAAATTTTCAGAAGCAATTAACTAGAGTGGGGGAGTTGGCCAGACAGCATTTAGATGTATTACAGCATACAATGGAACAGGAAACAGACAAGATATCAAAAATTTGCATTTTTGCAATCAGAGACAATGTAATCATGCCACTTCCAGTGATAGCTGATGCTTTAAATCAAGGTTTAGTGGACCTTATTATGTCAAAAGAAAACTGAGTGAAATGAACGATTTGATATGGAGTCCAGACAGAAATAAATCTCAAAGAGTGTGACATGAACATGCTCAAAAGGTACTTTGACAGGGAATGAAAGCCAAAGGAGGCTGTGTTATTGGTTAGAACACAGAGTGAATAACCAAGTTCAGAGGATTGTGAATTGGACATTCCTCAAACTAAATTGGACAATGAAGAGGTTGTCAAAAATTAGGATAAATTGTTGAGGAAAGTTGAAATGACTGAAAAGAGTTATTAATATCACATGGGGAGTTATGTGGAAATACACTGGGAAGTAATAACCTAATTATGCATGATGTAGATATCGGAGATGCCATTCCAATTAGGCAACATCTTTGTAGGCATAAGCCTCTAAAGTTGTCACAGGTTCAACATCAGATTGAACACATGCTCCAAGATGACATAATCAAAGTGAGTTACAGTGACTGGAGCTCACACACAGCAATGAGACCAAAACCAGATGGTACCCAACAGTTTTGTGTGGGCTATTGCAAAGTCAATGCAGTTACAAAGACTGTTGCATATCTGATTCCACATTTGGAAGAATGTGTTGAGAAGGTGGGACAAGATCAACTTGGTCTGAGGATAATAGCAGGTACCTTTGTCAGAAAGAGCGAAGACACTTTAGGCTTTTGTAATGCCGAATGGACATTATCAGCTTAAAGTCATGCTGTTTTGTGTGAAAAATATGCGAGCCACATTTCAGAGACGACCAATAAGGTCATTGCCAGATTGTGGCGTCTATGTCAATGACCTGGTGATTTTTAGTCACACGTGAAAGGAACATTTACAACAGTTAGAGGTGGGAAGGGGAGGAAGCGGGCAGTGCAGGGATCCCCTGTGGCCGTTCCCCTCAACAATAAGTATACCGCTTTGGATACTGTTGGGGAGGATGGCCTAGCAGGGGTAAACTGCAGTGACCTGGTCTCTGGCACGATGTCTGGCTCTGAGGCTCAGAAGGGAAAGGAGGAGAGGAGGAGAGTGCTAGTTATAGGAGACTGTATAGTTAGAGGAACAGACAGGCGATTCTGTGGACATGGGCGAGACTCTCAAATGGTTTGTTGCCTCCCGGGTGCCAGGGTCTGAGACGTCTCGGACCGTGTCTTCAGAATCCTTAAGGGGAGGGTGTGCAGCCAGAAGTCGTGGTGCACATTGGCACTGATGACATGGGTAGGAAGAGGGGTGGGGAGGTCATTCAGGAGCTCAGGGAGTTAGGCTGGAAGCTAAAAGCTAGGATGGATAGAGTTGTCATTTCTGGGGTGTTGCCGGTGCCACGTGACAGTGAGGCAAGGAATAGGGAGAGAGTGCAGTTGAACACGTGGCTGCAAGGATGGTGTAGGAGGGAGGGCTTCAGGTATTTGGACAATTGGACTGCATTCTGGGGAAGGTGGGACCTGTACAAACAGGACGGGTGGCACCTGAACCAGAAGGGCACCAATATCCTGGGAGGTAGGTTTGCTAGCACTCTTCGGGGTGGGGGGGTTTAAACTAATTTGGCAGGGGGATGGGATCCAGACTTGTAGTCCAGCAAAGTAGATTTGCTGTTTTTCAGGATGTCCAAGAATGTAGGGAGGCTGTGGAGAAGATAGCACTGACAGGGAATACTTGTGGACACAGAATTGGGCTCAAGTGTGTATTCTTCAACACAAGAAGTATCAGAAATAAAGTGGGTGAACTTAAAGCGTGGATCGGTACTTGGGACTACGATGTTGTAGCCATCACTGAAACGTGGATAGAAGAGGGACAGGAATGGTTGTTGGGCGTTCCTGGTTACAGATGTTTCAGTAAGATTAGGGAGGGTGGTAAAAAAGGAGGAGGTGTGGCGTTGCTAATTAGAAATGGTATAATGGCTGCAGAAAGGCAATTCGAGGGGATCTGCCTTTGGAGGTAGTTTGGGCTGAAGTCAGAAATAGGAAAGGAGCAGTCACCTTGTTGGGTGTTTACTATAAGCCCCCCAATAGCAGCAGAGATGTGGAGGAACAGATTGGGAAACAGATTTTGGAAAGGTGCAGAAGCCACAGGGTTGTAATCATGGGCGATTTCAACTTCCCAAATATTGATTGGAAACTCTTTAGATCAAGTAGATTGGGCAGGACAGTGTTTGTGCAGTGTGTCCAGGAAGCTTTTCTAACTCAGTATGTAGATTGTCCGACCAGAGGGGAGGCCATATTGGATTTGGTGCTCGGTTATGAACTGGGACAAGTGATGGGCTTGTTAGTGGGTGAGCATTTTGGTGTTGGTGACCACAATTCTGTGACTTTCACCTTGGTTATGGAGAGATATAGGTGCGTGCAACAGGGTATGTTTTACAATTGGGGTAAGGGTAAATACGATGCTGCAAGACAGGACCTGAGGAGCATACGTTGGGAGCATAGGCTGTCAGGGAAGGATGTAATTGAAACGTGGAACTTTTTCAAGGAACAGATACGATGTGTCCTTGATATGTGTGTACCTGTCAGGCAGGAAAGAGATGGTCGTGTGAGGGAACCTTGGTTGACAAGGGAGGTTGAATGTCTAGTAAGGAGGAAGAAGGAGGCTTACATAAGGTTGAGGAATCAAGATTCAGACCGAGCGTTGGAGGGATACAGGATAGGCAGGAGGGAGCTGAAGAAAGGAATTAGGAGACCTAAGAGAGGGCATGAAAAATCTTTGGCGGGTCGGATCAAGGATAAACCCAAGGCCTCTTGTGCCAATGTGAGAAACATGAGAATGACGAGAACGAGGGTAGGTCCGATCAAGGACAGTAGTGGGAGACTGTGTATTGAGTTGGAAGAGATAGGAAAGGTCCTGAATGAGTACTTTTCTTTAGTATTTACAAATGAGAGGGACCATATTGTTGAAGAGGAGAGTATGAAACGGACTGGTAACCTAGAGGAGATACTTGTTAGGAAGGAAGATGTGTTGGGCATTTTGAAAAACTTGAGGATAGACAACTCCCCCGGCCTGACGGGATATATCCAAGGATTATGTGGGGAGCAAAAGAGGAAATTGCAGAGCCATTGGCAATGATCTATTTGTCTTCACTATCAACTGGGGGTACCAGGGAGTGGAGAATGGTGAATGTTGTGTCCCCTGTTCAAAAAAGGGAATAGGGATAACCCGGGAATTACAGGCCAGTTAGTATTACTTCGGTGGTAGGCAAAGTAATGGAAAGGGTACTGAGGGATAGGATTTATGAGTATCTGGAAAGACACTGCTTGATTAGGACCAGCCAGCATGGATTTGTGAGGGGTAGGTCTTGCCTTACAAGTCTTATTGAATTCTTTGAGGAGGTGACCAAGCATGTGGATGAGGGTAGAGCAGTGGATGTAGTGTACATGGATTTTAGTAAGGCATTTGATAAGGTTCCCCATGGTAGGCTTATGTGGAAAGTCAGGAGGCATGGGATAGTGGGAAATTTGGCCAGTTGGATAGAGAACGGGCTAACCGGTCGAAGTCAGAGAGTGGTGGTAGATGGTAAATATTCAGCCTGGAGCCCAGTTACAAGTTGAGTTCTGCAGGGATCAGTTCTGGGTCCTCTGCTGTTTGTAATTTTTATTAATGACTTGGATGAGGGAGTCGAAGGGTGGGTCAGTAAATTTGCAGACAATACGAAGATTGGTGGAGTTGTGGACAGTGAGGAGGGCTGTTGTTGGCTGCAAAAGGTCTTAGATATGATGCAGAGCTGGGCTGAGGAGTGGCAGATGGAGTTTAACCCTGTCAAGTGTGAGGTTGTCCATTTTGGAAGGACAAATAAGAATGCGGAATACAGGGTTAACGGTAGGGTTCTTAGTAAGGTGGAGGAGCAGAGGGATCTTGGGGTCTATGTTCATAGCTCTTTGAAAGTCGCCACTCAGGTGGATAGAGCTTGTATGAAGGCCTATGGTGTTTTAGCGTTCATTAGCAGAGAGATTGAATTCAAGAGTCGTGAGGTGATGTTGCAGCTTTACAGGACCTTGGCAAGGCCACATATGGAATACTGTGTGCAGTTCTTGTCACCTCACTTTAGGAAGGATGTGGAAGCTTTGGAGAGGGTGCAGAGGAGACTTACCAGGATATTGCCTAGAATGGAGAATAGGTCGTACGAGTATAGGTTGAGAGTGCTAGGCCTTTTCTCATTGGAACGGCAAAGGATAAGGGGTGACTTGATAGAGGTTTATAAGATGATCAGAGGAATAGATAGAGTAGACAGTTAGAGACTTTTTCCCCGGGTACAACAGAGTGTTACAAGGGGGCATAAATTTAAGGTGAAGGGTGGAAGGGATGTCAGGGTAGGTTCTTTACCCAGAGGGTGGTTGGGGCATGGAATGTGCTGCCTGTGGGAGTGGTAGAGTCAGAATCATTGGTGACCTTTAAGTGGCAATTGAATAAGTACATGGATAGGTGATTAAGCTCGGACAAATGTTCGGCACAACATCCCAGGCCAAAGGGCCTGTTCTGTGCTTGTTGTTACAGCTATTCATTTGGAAAATTGTGCGTGTGACAGGAAAGGTAAAGGTGATTCCTGATGCATTGTTGAGGCATGAATGAGATACTGAGGCATTTGGTAGCAAGAGTAAGATAGACTGAAAAAAAACATAGTTTTGAATGTTTGCATGAATATTGTCCAATTAATGTATTTGTGTTTTGTGGAGTACTAACAGTTTCAAATTAAGGGTTTTAAATGAAGCCATCCTTGGATATTGATAGTTTATTCTTTAAAGGGGGAGGTGTGATGCTGCTGCTCCTTTAACAAGTTTATGTTGTGCCTTTTTTTTCAGAGAGATTGTAAAAGTCACAGATTCCAAGAAGTCTAAGTTGAAGGGTTTTAGGAATAATTCGATAATCACTCATAGGTGCTGCATCAGGCAAAAAGCTTTTACGTTTTAAAATAAGTATCACATCAGGTGAGTGGCTTGTTCTCCCAGCACAGCTTCTCTCTGGTTTGGGTTGTCTTCTTTGGCAGTCTGGCTATTCACTGAAAGCATCTTGGAGAAAGTGAGGACTGCAGATGCTGGAGATCAGAACTGAAAATGTGTTGCTGGAAAAGCGCAGCAGGTCAGGCAGCATCCAAGGAGCAGGAGAATCGACGTTTCCAACGATCCTCCCCCAAGTCCCTCCTCCCTACCTTTTATCTGAGCCTGCTTGGCACACTCTCCTCATTCCTGAAGAAACGCTTATGCCCGAAACGTCGATTCTCCTGCTCCTTGGATGCTGCCTGACCTGCTGCGCTTTTCCAGCAACATATTTTCAGCTCTTATCCACTGGAAGCAGTCAGGCAGTTGAAGCTGAGGATGCAAAGGAGCAGGTCCATGCTGGTTCTCTCTCTCTGACTGCTCTGCTGTAAGACCCTGGGTTTGATTTACCTCTTTTTTGCAAAAGGGTGTTTATGGGGATTGTTGCAATTATTTGGAACAGCATCATTAAGTTGGGATGACCTACTGATTTTTCAGATAAGTTAAGTTATTGAGTATTGTGTTCTCTAGTTTGGTTTCATTCAGTAATCTTGTAAAGAAATTATGTTTTGTATTGACCACCTGCATCCCTTCTGAAATATTCACATTGCACCTGCTTAAAACAATACAGTTAAAGTTAGGGTACTTTCTTGAAATGTTTTGAGGGGGTCTGACCTGGATGAGAACAGTTGAATACGATAAGAGGCCATGGTATTAGAGGCAAGGTACTGGCATGGATAGAGGATTGGCTAACTGGCAGAAGGCAGAGAGTCAGGACAAAGGAGTCTTTTTCAGGATGGCAGCTCGTAACTCGTGGATGTTGTCTGAGGTCAGGGCTACACCTCAGCTATTCACATTATACATTACCGATGTGAAAGAAGGCACTGAGGGCAGTGTTGCTAAATTAGAAATGGCACAAAGATAGCTGGAGTGTTGGAGTGGCGAGGCTGCAGAAGGACTTGGATCTGCGCAGCGAGTGGGAAAGCAAATGGCACATGAGTAACAATTTGGGGAGATGTGAGCAAACGTAGTTCATGAGGAAAACTTTACACACTTTCCTAAATTGGGACAGGCTTCAAAAATCTGAAGTCCAATGCGACTTGAAAGTCTGAGGACAGAACTCTCTTCAGATTAAAGTGCAGCTTCCATTGACAGTTAGGAGGGAAAATGCAGGGTAGACGTTCATTTCAAGAGGGCTAGAATACAAGAGGAGAGATGTACTACTGAGATTGCATTGGGAATATAGTGAGCAGTTTTGAGCCTCATATTTCAGGAAGGATGTGGTGGAGTTGGAGGGGTCCGGAGGAAGTTTACAAGAATGATGCTGGGGTTTAGGGTGTGTCACATGAGGAGCAGCTGAGGACTCGGGGTCTGTACTCACTGAAGGTCAGGAGGGTGAGGTAGAGATCTGATCGAAGCTTACAGAAGTGATAGGCCTGGATAGAGTAAACATGGAGAACCTGTTTCCATTAGTAGGAGAGACCAGGACCTGAAAACACAGCCTCAGTGTGAAGGGACCACCCTTTAGAACTGATGTGTTGAGGATTTTCTTCAGCGAGAGAATAGTTTATCTGTGGATCTCATTGAAACAAAGGATGATGGAGACCATTGAGTGCATTTGCCATGGAAGCCAACATGTTCTTGATTAGTGAAGGGATCAAGGGTAAGAGGGAGAAGGAAGGAGAATGGGTTTGAGGAATATATTGGCCCTGATTGATTGGAAGAGCAGACTCAATGGGGTGAATGGCTAGAACATAGAACATAGAACATAGAAAAATACAGCGCAGTACAGGCCCTTTGGCCCTCGATGTTGCACCGATCCAAGCCCACCTAACCTACACTAGCCCACTATCCTCCATATACCTATCTGTTTAAATGCCCATAAAGAGGGAGAGTCCACCACTGCTACTGGCAGGGCATTCCATGAACTCACGACTCGCTGAGTAAAGAATCTACCCCTAACATCTGTCCTATACCTACCACCCCTTAATTTAAAGCTACACCCCCTCATAATAGCTGACTCCATTCACGGAAAATGTTTCTCATTGTCAATCCTATCTAACCCCTAATCATCTTGTACACCTCTAAACCTTCATTTCTCCAATGAAAACAGCCCCAATTGCCTCAGCCTTTCCGCATACGATCTTCCTACCATACCAGGCAACATTCTGGTAAACCTCCTCTGCACCCATTCCAGTGCCTCCACGTCCTTCCTATAGTATGGCAACCAAAACTGCACACAATACTCCAGATGCAGCCGCACCAGAGTCTTATACAACTGCAACATGACCTCAGGATTCCGGAACTCAATTCCTCTACCAATAAAAGCCAGTACGCCATATACCTTCTTCACAGCACTATTTACCTGGGTGGCAACTTTCAGAAATCTGTGTACATGGACACCAAGATCCCTCTGCTCATCCACACTACCAAGTATCTGCCCATTAGCCCAGCACCCCATCTTCTTGTTACTCTTATCAAAGTGAATCACTTCACGGTTATCTACATTGAACTCCATTTGCCACCTTTCTGCCCAGCTCTGCAGCTTATCTATATCCCGCTGTAACCTGCCACATCCTTCCTCACTGTCAACAACTCCACCGACTTTCGTATCATCCGCAAAGTTCGGCTAGTTCTGCTCCTCCATCTTGTGCCTTATTGTGCGCTCACGGATGCACTGCAGTTCTTGCAGCAAATTAAAGCTCAATCTAGCGGTAACATATTGGCAATGGATAGAAGCTTCACTGGCTGATAAGAAACTGTTGGCAAAAAGAAATTAGTCATTTTCCGGTTGGCAAGATGGAATGGATGGTGTGCCATAGGGATACAGTGGAAAGTTTCCAGTCTGTTACAAGCTCGAAAGGACATTACCAGGACCACATCTGGAACTGTGAACATCATTGGGATCCTTATTGAAGGAAGGATGTAAATGCATTGAAGTAGCTCAGAGAATGTTTCAACTAATAGCTGGAATGGACAGCTTGTCTTATGAGAAAATTTTGAGGTGATGTCTTTTATCAGCTAGAGTTGAGGAAAGTTACAGATGAATGGGATCCCTACAGCATGGAAACAGGCCATTTGGTCCAACAAGTCCACACCTATCCTCTGAAGAGTAACCCTCCTAGACCCATTCCTCTCCCCAATATGTAACCATGACTGATGCACCTAACCTACATATCCCTGAACACTATGGGCAATTTAGCATGGCCAATTCACCTAACCTGCACATCTTTGGATTGCGGAAGGAAACCGGAGTGTCCAGAAGACATACACGCAGACACGGGGCAAATGTGCAAACTCCACACAGACAGTAGCCCGAGGATGGAATTGAGCCTGGTTCCCTGGCGCTGTGAGGCAGCCGTGCTCACCACTGAGCTGTCGTGCTGCCCTTGATTGAAACATCTAAATTCCTGACTGGTCTTCACATGTTGGTCGTGAAGATGGCGTTTCCTCTTGTCTGAGAATCTAGAATTAGGTAATGCCATTTAAACATTAGGGGCCTCCTATTTAAGGCAGATGTGAGTCTTTGGAAATCCATTTCTTAAAAACTGTTTGAAACAGAGTAAAATGAATCGTTATAAGGCAATGGTACATAGATCCTGAGAAGCTGGGTAGGGTGGGCTGTTGAAGAATGGGCAGAAATGTGGAGCAATCTGCTAGATCATGATCTAAGTGAATGGTGGAGCAGTTTTGAGAGAGAGAGAGACTAAACTACTCCTGCTCTTAATTTACACAATCATACCAAATTACATGGAAGTCAGGCTTGGCTAAATGTTCTATCAGATGACATGTGGTATAATATTGGGATACTAGTGTGAGTATGCAGATGTGATATTTTACACGTGGTATAACGAACACATTTTAATCCACAGTGGATAGTGACTCCCAGCTGTTCTCAGCAACATGAGAGCAGAATACGATTGATAGATGATTGACAACAGCAGAGTGAAACAACATTTGAATGATGGAGGAATTGACACTGACTCCACATTTCAGCCGACTTTCAGACAACTCAGGCTGGAATACAACATGTTGGTGTCCAACAGGAGCAGTAAATTTCAAGAAAGATATGGAAATATATGAAAATGACCACAAGGTGAAGTGAAGTGAACAGAAAGCTGGGTAGATTTTATATTCTACACAAGAACTTGAATTGAGTGAGATGATCTGCATATGGTGACAATGAATAAAGTCTGCAGTTCTGACATTTTACCAGAAATATTTTAGAATATTTCCTCAAGGACAAGTCAACTGTTTGTGTTCCTGAGTCTGGTCATTTTCATGGATGTTAGCGACGGTGTGTAATGGAGGAATTAGGAAAACCAGCTTCGAGATTAGAAATTGTTGAGTAAATTAGAAATCAATTATGAGATGTTTATAAGGATTGTTGAGGATCAGAGATTTATAGGAAAACTGTTCTTCCATGCTTTTCCATTCTGTCTTCACTCTGTCTCAGTCTTCCTCTGTTCATTAAACTACTTTCACTCAATGAGGTCTGAACAAGCCAGAAAATGTAAACTCATTGGAATTTGAATGTTGTAAGTCCTCACCGCCTGCCTTTGTGAGATGGAAATGCAGTAAACCCAGGTCTCCAACTGGTCTTGTAATTTTCACACCCCAGTGTGTTCCCTTTATTCTATTCACCATCCCACAGTGCATTTCATTGTCAAGGGAGGTGAAGAAGAGTCAAATGTTATTCAATGACTACAATTACTGATTTATCTCTGAATATGTTTCAATTATGATAGAAACATGTAAATTAGTTATGAAATATCAACCTCCCAACTCGTCTCACAGCAGCCATCAGATTTGTTTTAGCCTGAGAACCTCCAGGGTTTGAGAAGCTGGCCTGAGCTGGACATTCACAGATACAATGATAGAATCAGACCGTACTGAAGAGGTCACTCTCAGCCTTCTCTGCTTTCAATAAAAGAACCTGAGCTTTTCCAGCTTCTCTTCACAATGACATTTTCCATCCAGGGCAACATCCTGGCAATTTCCTGCAACCTCTCCAGGCCAACCACATCCTTCTACGGTGCAGAGACCTGAACCGCACACAGTACTCCAGCTGTGGCTGAAGGAAACTTTTGTACAGCCCCAACATAATCTATCTGTAGTTATAGAGTCAAACAATGAGGAGACAGTCCCTTCATTTCAACTGATCTGTTCCAATGAGAGAAACCAATCTGACAGGGTCCGAATTTCCAGCATTTGGCTCATATCCCACAATACCCTTCTTATTCATATCCCCAGCTAGACTGCTTCTTAGTGCTGTTGGTGGACTCCATTCCACCATTTTCCCTGGCAGCTCATTCTGGACATGTTCCATCCTCTGTGAGAGGAAGTTACCCCTCAGGTCCTTTATAAACCTTTCCCCTCTCAACAGAAAACAATGCCCTCTAGTTTTGGAATCTCACACCCTTGGGAAAAGACTGTTATTATTCAACATATCCATGCCCCCCATCAGGTTATAAACCTCGAGGAGGTCTCCCCTTATCCTCTGACACCCCAAGGATAAAATGCCCCAGCCTATTCAGCCTCTCCATGTAACTCCAACCCTTAAACTCCTGCAACAAACTTTCAAAACGTTTCTGCATCCCCTCAGGTTAAACAATATCTTTCGTACAGAAGGCGATTGGAACTGTATGTGGATTCCAAAAGTAGCCTCACCAATGTCCTGTAGAGCTACAACATGAAATTCTAATTCCTACGTTTGATGTTCTGACCAAATACCCTCTTCACCAACCTGTCTATCTGTGACTCCACTTTACCTGCTCTTGTAATCTTTGTATTGACTGAAAAAGTGTGGTATGCCTTCATATCAAGGGTAAACACATCAAAAAGAAACCGCAGATGCTGGAAACCAAGGTAGATAAGCCGAAGGCTGGGAGAACACAGCAAGCCAGCCAGGTTCAGGAGGTGGAGAACTCAAAATTTCAGTTGTAACCCTTCTTCAAGACTAGGGGTGGGTGGAAGGGGAGCAGCAGAGAAAGGGGGTGGAGCAGGGTGGTGGGGTGGGGATAGGTGAAGACATTTCCAGGTATGACCAGGATTGCATCTTCTCCGATTTCAGTGGAAGGTGCCTTGTGGTATGGGAGGGACGTGGGGAGGGTGAGTAATGGTGGGGAGATTGGCGCAAACCAAGCATTAGGAAAGAGAGCGGTCCTTGTGGAAAGCAGGTAGGCTGGCGAGGGGAAGGTATTCTTGGTGGTGGGGTCCAGGTGGACTTGGTGGAATGGTTAACTGCATTAGTAATCTGTCCTGCTGCCTTCAGAGATCTGTGAACAAGTGAACATGACCTCTCTGTTCATCTGATGTTTCTGGTGTCCTGCTATTCATTGAGTATTCCCTTTACTTGTTATTTCCCAAGTGCATCATCGAGTCATAGAGTCATAGAGATGTACAGCATGGAAACAGACCCTTCGGTCCAACCTGTCCATGCCGACCAGATATCCCAACCCAATCTCATCCCACCTGCCAGCACCCGACCCATATCCCTCCAATCCATTTCATGGTTAATTTCATCTCTCACTCTCTGCTCCTCTGTCAAATTGGTCTCTATCCTTTTGGAACCCAAGACTTTTTTTCTCAGTGGCAAACACCCGGCAATTTTCGTGTTATCTGTAAACCTATTTATCATTGCCCTTGCACTTTCTTAGATATTGTAAGTATATGTAATCATAAATAATAATGAATACAGCACTGATCCTTGTGTTACTGCAGACTAGCACCCAGTTACACAAACAGCCTTCTGTTAACAAATTAATATTGGATCCAACTAGCCAAGTTACTCTGTATTTTTACCCTGTTATCTGTCTATATATAGGATCACGTCAAAGGCTTTACTGAAATCCACATCATCGACATAGCCTCACCACCACTGTCTACAAACTGACTCATGCTACAGGTGTAGAAAACTCTGGTGCAGCCATAATTAGAGTACTGTGTACAGTTCTGGTCACCCCATTAGAGGAAGGATGTGGAAGCTTTGGGAAGGGATCAGAAGAGATAAGAGATTTACTAGGATGTTGCCTGGTATGGAGAGGAAGTCTTACAAAGAAAGGCTGAAGGAACTGAGGCTGTTTTCTTTGGAGAGAAGAGGGTTGACATGTGACTTAATTGAGACGTATAATTTAATCAAAGGGTTAGTTAGCATGCACAGATAGAACCCTTTTTCTCAGGTGGTGAAGGCTAACACAGGGGGACATAGCTTTAAATGGAGGGGTGATAGATTTAGGACAGATATCAGGAGTAGATTCTTCACTCAGAGAGTATTAGGGGTATGGAAAGGGCTGCCTGCAACAGTAGTAGACTTGCTGACGATAAGGGCATTTAAATGGGCATTGGACATACATATGGATAATACTGGAACTGTGCAGGTTAGATAGGCATCAGATTAGTTTCACAGGTCCTTAAACCATAAGACATTGGAGTGGAAGTAAGGCCATTCGGCTCATCGAGTCTACTCCGTCATTTAATCATGGTTGATGGGCATTTCAACTCCACCTGCTCGCACTCTCCCTGTAGCCCTTAATTCCTTGTGAGATCAAGATTTTATCAATCACTGCCTTGAAGACATTTACCGTCACAGCCTCCATTGCGCTCCGTGGGAATGAATTCCACAGGCCCACCATTGTGTGGCTGAAGAAATGTCTCTTCATTTCTGTTCTAAATTGACCCCCTCTAATTCTAAGGCTGTGCCCAAGAATCTGAGTCTCCCTGCCTACGGAAACAACTTCCCAGAGTCTACGCATTGTCTTGTAAGTTTGTATTAGATCTCCCACAACCTTTTAAACTCTAATGAATAGGATCCCAGGATAAGGGATAAGACATAAAGATTGCAGGAGTGTTGGAGCAGCGATGCTGCAGAAGGAGTTGGATATGCTTAGTGTGTGGGAAAGCAAGTGAAAAACAATTTGAGGAGGTGTGAGGACTTGTAGTTAATTAGGAACACTTTAGACATTTTTCTAAATTGGGAAAGCCTTAAAAAATCTGAAGTGCAAACTGACTCGGAAGTCTGAGTTCACAATTCTCTTCAGATTAAAATGCAGGTTCTGTTGGCAGTTAGGAGGGGAATGCAGGGTAGACGTTCATTTCAAGAGGGCTAGAATACAAGAGCAGAGATGTACTACTGAGGCTGTTCACAGCTCTGACTAGACTGCATTGGGAATATTGTGAGCAGTTTGAGCCTCATATTTCAGGAAGGATGTGCTGGAGTTGATGGGGTCCCGAGGAGGTTTACAAGAATGATGCTGGGGTTTAGGGCGTGACACATGAGGAGTAGCTGAGGACCCGGGGTCTGTACTCACTGAAGGTCAGGAGGGTGAGGTGGAGATCTGATTGAAACTTACAGAAGTGATAGGCCTGGATAGAATAAACATGGATAACCTGTTTCCATGGAGATACCATGACCTGAAAACACAGCCTCAGTGTGAAGGAACCACCCTTTAGGACTAAGATATGGAGGAATGTCTTTAACTAGAGAATAGATAATCTGTGGAACTCATTGTGACAGAGGATGATGGAGGCTACTGAATGCAATTAACACGGGAATAAATAGGTTCTTGATTAGGAAAAGGATCAAGAGCAAAAGGAGATGGAAGGAGAATTTTGAGGAATATATTGGCGCTGATTGATTGGAAGAGCAGACTCAATGGGGTGAATGGCTAGTTCTGTTCCTCCATCTTGCGGCCTTATTGTGCGCTTATGGATGCACTGCAGTTATTGCAGCAAATTAAAGCTCAGTCCAGCGGTAACATATTGGCAATGGATAGAAGATTCACTGGCTGATAAGAAGCAGTAGGCAGAGAGAAATTCGTCATTTTCCAGTTGACAAGATGGAATGGGTGAGGTGCCACAGGAATACAGTGGGCAGGTTCCAATCTGTTACAGCTGAGAGAATGACATGGATGAAGGGACCAATGTCACGGTTGGTAATGTTGCAGATGCCACAAAGGCATGTAGGAAAGGAAGTTACAAAGCAAAGCTAAACATAAAGGATGATTACAGATTGACAAATGGACATAGAGAGTTTAATTTAGTTTGTAAGTATTTGGTGGGCGGCACGGTGGCACAGTGGTTAGCACTGCTGCCTCACAGCACCTGAGACCCGGGTTCATTTCCCGACTCAGGTGACTGACTGTGTGGAGTTTGCACGTTCTCCCCGTGTCTGCGTGGGTTTCCTCCGGGGCTCCGGTTTCCTCCCACAGTCCAAAGATGTGCGGGTCAGGTGAATTGGCCATGCTAAATTGCCCGTAGTGTTAGGTAAGGGGTAGATGTAGGGGTATGGGTGGGTTTCGCTTCGGCGGGTCGGTGTGGACTTGTTGGGCCAAAGGGCCTGTTTCCACACTGTAAGTCTAATCTAAAAAAAAATTAGATTACATTCCCGACAGTAAGAGGGAAAGAGGCCCTTCAGACTAACAAGTCCACACCAACCCAGTCCTTTCCATTTAACCCTAAGAAATACATAGAACATAGAACAGTACAGCACAGAACAGGGCCTTTGAACAACGATCTTGTGCCGAACATTTGTCTTAGCTTAAGCACTTATCAATGTACCTATCCAATTGCCACTTAAAGGTCACCAATGATTCTGACTCTGCCACTCCCACAGGCTGCTCATTCCATGCAACAACCACTCTCTGGATAAAGAACTTATCCCGACATCCCTCCATACCTTCCACCCTTCAACTTAAATTTATGTCCCCTTGTAACACTCTGTTGTACCCGGGGAAAAGTCTCTGACTGTCTACTCCATCTATTCCCCTGATCATTTTATAAACCTCGATCAAGTCACCCCTCATCCTTCGCCGTTCCAATGAGAAAAGGCCTAGCACTCTCAACCTATACTTGTACGACCTATTTTCCATTCCAGGCAATATCCTGGTAAATCTCCTCTGCACCCTCTCCAAAGCTTCCACATCCTTCCTAAAGTGAGGTGACAAGAACTGCACACAGTACTCCAAATGTGGCCTTGCCAAGGTCCTGTAAAGCTGCAACATCACCTCACGACTCTTGAATTCAATCCCTCTGCTAATGAACGCTAATACACCATAGGCCTTCTTACAAGCTCTATCCACCTGAGTGGCAACTTTCAAAGAGCTATGAACATAGACCCCAAGATCCCTCTGCTCCTGCACCTTACTAAGAACCCTACCGTTAACCCTGTATTCCGCATTCTTATTTGTCCTTCCAAAATGCACAACCTCACACTTGACAGGGTTGAACTCCATCTGCCACTCCTCAGCCCAGCTCTGCATCATATCTAAGTCCCTTTGCAGCTGACAACAGCCCTCCTCACTACCCACAACTCCATCTATCTTCATAGTGTCTGCAAATTTACTGACCCACCCTTCGATCCCTCTTCCAAGTCATTAATAAAAATTACAAACAGCAGAGGACCCAGAACTGATCCCTGCAGAACTCCACTTGTAACTGGGCTCCAGGCTGAATATTTACCATCTACCACCCCTCTCTGACTTCGACTGGTTAGCCAGTTCTCTATCCAACTGGCCAAACGTCTCACTATCCCATGCCTCCTGACTTTCTGCATAAGCCTACCATGGGGAACCTTATCAAATGCCTTACTAAAATCCATGTACACTACATCCACTGCTCTACCCTCATCCACATGCTTGGTCACCTCCTCAAAAAATTCAATAAGACTTGTAAGGCAAGACCTACCCCTCACAAATCCGTGCTGGCTGTCCCTAATCAAGCAGTGTCTTTCCAGATACTCATAAATCCTATCCCTCAGTACCCTTTCCATTACTTTGCCTACCACTGATGTAATACTAACTGGCCTGTATCCCGGGGTTATCCCTACTCCCTTTTTTTGAACAGGGGCACAACATTCACCATTCTCCACTCCCCTGGAACAACCCCCATTGACAGTGAAGACAAAAAGATCATTGCCAACGGTACTGCAATTTCCTCTTTTGCTTCCCACATAATCCTAGGATACATCCCGTCAGGCCCGGGGGACTTGTCTATCCTCAATTTTTTCAAAATGCCCAACACATCTTCCTTCCTAACAAGTATCTCCTCTAGGTTACCATCCTTTTCATACTCTCCTCTTCAACAATAATGTCCCTCTCATTTGTAAATACTGAAGAAAA
Organism: Hemiscyllium ocellatum; assembly: GCF_020745735.1. Taxonomy (NCBI): domain Eukaryota; kingdom Metazoa; phylum Chordata; class Chondrichthyes; order Orectolobiformes; family Hemiscylliidae; genus Hemiscyllium; species Hemiscyllium ocellatum. Next base: position 14,901,708 of record NC_083421.1, on the reverse strand, counting down.
GTACTCTTTCAAGGCCTTTCCTATTTCTTCCGACTCAATACACAGTGTCCCACTACTGTCCTTGATCGGACCTACCCTCGTTCTCGTCATTCTCATGTTTCTCACATAGGCATAAGAGGCCTTGGTTATCCTTGATCCTACCCGCCAAAGATTTTTCATGCCCTCTCTTAGCTCTCCTAATCCTTTCTTCAGCTCCCTCCTGCCTATCCTGTATCCCTCCAACGCTCGGTCTGAATCTTGTTTCCTCAACCTTATGTAAGCCTCCTTCTTCCTCCTTACGAGACATTCAACCTCCCTTGTCAACCAAGGTTCCCTCACACGACCATCTCTTTTTCCTGCCTGACAGGTACATACATCTCAAGGACACATCGTATCTGTTCCTTGAAAAAGTTCCACATTTCAACGACATCCTCCCCTGCCAGCCTATGCTCCCAAATTATGCTCCTCAGATTCTGTCTTGCGGCATTGTATTTACCCTTCCCCCAATTGTAAAATGCACCCTGTTGCACGTACCTATCTCTCTCCATAACCAAGGTGAAAGTCACAGAATTGTGATCACCATCGCCTAAATGCTCACCCACTAACAAGCCCATCACTTGTCCCAGTTGTTTACCAAGTACCAAATTTAATATTGCCTCCTTTCTGGTCGGACAATCTACATACTGAGTTAGAAAAGCTTCCTGGACACACTGCACAAACACTGTCCTGTCCAATCTACTTGATCTAAAGAGTTTCCAATCAATATTTGGGAAGTTGAAATCGCCCATGACTACTACCCTGTGGCTTCTACACCTTTCCAAAATCTGTTTCCCAATCTGTTTCTCCACATCTCTGCTGCTATTGGGGGGCCTATAGTAAACACCCAACAAGGTGACTGCTCCTTTCCTATTTCTGACTTCAGCCCATACTACCTCCAAAGGCAGATCGCCCTCGATCTGCCTTTCTGCAGCCATTATACCATTTCTAATTAGCAACGCCACACCTCCTCCTTTTTTACTACCCTTCCTAATCTTACTGAAACTTCTGTAACCAGGAACCTCCAACAACCATTCCTGTCCCTCTTCTATCCATGTTTCCGTGATGGCCACAACATCGTCGTCCCAAGTACCGATCCACGCCTTAAGTTCACCCACCATATTTCTGGTACTCCTTGCGTTGAAGTATACACACTTGAACCCATCTCTGTGTCCGCAAGTATTCCCTGTCACTGCTACCTTCTCCACAGCATCCCTACATTCTTGGCATCCTGAAAAACAACTAACCTACTTGCTGGTCTACAAGTGAGGATCCCTTCCCCTGCTAAATTAGTTTAAACCCCCCCGAAGAGTGCTCGCAAACCTACCTCCCAGGATATTGGTGCCCTTTGGGTTAGGCCATACGCCTAACACTATGAACAATTTAGCATAGCCACTTCACCAGACACAACTTTGGGCTGTGGGAGGAAACCTACGCAGACACAGGAAGAATGTGCAAACTCCACACAGACAGTTGTCTGAGGCGGGAATCGAACCCGGGCACCAGGCGACACTGCTAACCACTGAGCCTCCATGCCACATGAAGCATAATGAGGCATAATGTGGGAAAGTAAAAAAAACATTCATTATGGCTGGAAGGCTAAAATATAAATGATGGGAGATTGCAGGTCTCTGAGTTACAGAAGGATTTCGGTGTCCTCCTGCATAAACTGCAAAATGTTAAACTGAAGGTTCAACAAATGACTAGAGATGTTTAAAAGATGCTTTTGATTCTTATAAGAGGAATTAAACTCAAAATTGGTGAGATGATGCTTAAGCTTGAAAAGACATTCCCAGGACCACATCTGGAACAGTGTACAGCACTGGGCTCCTTATTGAAGGAAGGATGTAAATGTTTTGAAGCAGCCCAATGTTTCAACTAATAGTTGGCATGGACAGGTTGTCTTTTGGGGAATGTTTGAGCTGGTGATGTTTTAAATGGCCAGAGTTTAGAAAAGGTACAAATGACTTGAATCCTTACTGTGTGGAAACAGGCCATTTGGCCCAACAAGTCCACACCAAACCTCTGAAGAGTAACCCTTCCAGACTCGGTTACTCAATGTTTACCCTTGCCAGAAAAGGTACCTGTAATTGGAATTCACGATGAGACAAGAAGCACTCAGTTATGTAAGGTGAGGTTAGAGTGTCCAGAGAAGAGAGGGAAGTCGAGGTAGGAGTACTGGACAAACTCTCAGCTCCACGATTACAGTTTGTCCGTGCTAATGCCATAGCTGATACACTGGTAGGAGTGTTGCCTACTGTGGTTGAAAAACCAGTGGAAACTCACACAACTGATTGCAGGACACATATCCTGGAATGTTTCCTGACTGTGCAGTAATGAGGTGACAAAGTCACCAGCTGAAACAGGAGAGATCGAAGAGATTGGAGAGCTGAAGTGGAATTAGCAGACACCCTGTTTGATCAGATGGTTGAGACAAGCCAGGAGCAGATAGATGACAATGCCACTAGCTCAGATAAATTAACTGAGTTAATGCACAATGATGAAAATTGAAAACAATTGTATCAAAAGAATCTGAATGTATGCCTAAATGTTATTACCATAAAAGTGATACCTTAATGAGGAAATAAAGACCATCACACATTCAGGCAGATTACAAATGAGCAAAAATTCATCAAATTGTATTGGCAGACAGGTATTGAAATGGGGTGTTGTGAATGTCGCATGACCTACCACTGGAGGTCATTTCAGAGTGAGGAAAACACAGGCTAAAATGCAAAAATATTTTTACTGGCCTGGATGGCACAAAGATGGAGTTGAATTTTACCACACGTGTCATACCTGTCACGTAATTGGAAAACCACAGGTGGTAATAAAGCCTGCACTTCATACTTATTCCAGCATTTCAGAATCATTTTCCGAGATTGAATGTCACCCCTCAATTTAAAGCTATGCCCCCTTGTGCTCGCCGTCACCATTCTTGGAAAAAGGCTCTCCCTGTCCACCCTATCAAAGGGTTCTTTGATATCTTATATGTCTCTATTAAGTCACCTATCAACCTTCTTCTCTTCAACGAAAATAGCCTCAAGTCCCTCCGCCTTTCCTTGTAAGACCTTCCCTCTAGACCAGGCAACATCCTTGTAAATCTCCTCTGCACCCTTTCCTAAGCTTCCACATCCTTCTTATAATGCGGTGACCAGAACTGTACACAATACTCCTAATAAAAGCTAAAACACTGAATGCCTTCATAACAACCCTGTCTACCTGGTGGCAACTTTTAAGGATCTGTGAACCTGGACACTGAGATCTCTCTGTTCATCTACACTACCAAGAATCTTACCATTAGTCCAGTACTTTGCATTCTGGTTACTCCGACCAAAGTGAATCACCTCACACTTGTCCACATTAAACTCTATTTTCCACGTCTCAGCCCAGCTCTGCAGCTTATCTATGTCTCTCTGTAACCTACAACATCCTTCGTGACTATCCACAACTCCACCAACCTTAGTGTCGCCTGCAAATTTACGAACCCACCCTCCTACACCCTCATCCAAGTCGTTTGTGAAAATGACAAACAGCAGTGGACCCAACACTGACCCTTGCAGTCCACCACTGATAGCTGGACACCAGGATGAACATTTTCCATCAACCATCACTCTCTGTCTTCTTTTAGAAAGCCAATTACTGATCCAAACTGCTATATCTCCCACAATCCCATTCCTCCGCATTTTGTACAATAGCCTACTGTGGGGAACCTTATTGAACGCCTTGCTGAAATCTATATACACCACATCTACCGATTTACTCTCATCTACCTGTTTGGTCACCTTCTCAAAGAACTCAATAAGGTTTGTGAGGCACGACCTACCCTTCACAAAACCGTGCTGACTATCCCTAATCAAATTATTCTTTTCTAGATGATTATAAATCCTATCTCTTATCACCTTTTCCAACAGTTTACCAACAACTGAAGTAAGGCTCACTAGTCTTTAATTAACAGGATTGTCTCTACTCCCCTTCTTGAACAGGGGAACCACATTTGCTATCCTCCAGTCTTCTGGCACTATTCCTGTAGACAATGACAATTTAAAGATCAATGCCAAAAGCTCAGCAATCTCCTCCCTGGCTTCCCAGAGGATCCTAGGATAATCCTACCCTGCCCAGGGGACTTATCCATTTTCACACTCTGCAAGATTTCTAATACCTCTTCCTTGTCAACCTCAATCCCACCTAGTCTAGTAGCCTGTATCTCAGTATTCTCCTTGACATCATTGTCATTTTCTAGAGTGAATACTGTCGAAAAATATTCATTTAGTGCTTCCCCTATCTCCTCTGACTCCACACACAACTTCCACTCCTATCCTTGATTGGCGCTAATCTTACTCTCATCATTCTTTTAGCCCTTTAGCTATTTATATCCATTAACTATTTACCAGCTACCCTCTCCTCAAGACTTTATATGATCAATAAGAACATTTCAGCTTCTCAGGTCTGAACTGTTAATCCTTCAGAACAGAATGCCTTTATCATAAGAGCGAGTAAAGACAAACATCTTTGAAGAGCTTCAAATCCAATTTTCTGCTTTTTTGTCAGTGAAGGGGATCATAACGGCTGGTACGGTGGCACAGTGGTTAGCACTGGTGCCTCAGAGTGCCAGAGACTTGAGTTCAATTCCTACCTCAGGCAATTGCCTGTGTGGCGTTTGTACATTCTCCCGTGTCTGTGTGGGTTTCCTCCGGGTACTCCGGTTTCCTCCCACAGTCCAAACATGTGCTGGTTAGGTGAATTGGTCTAGTGTTAGGTGAAGGGGTTAATGTAGGGGAATGGGTCTGGGTGGGTTGCTCTTCGGTGGGTCAGTGTAGACTTGTTGGGCCGAAGGGTTGTTTCCACACTGTATGTAATCTAATCTAATCATAACCTAACATCCTGCCTCAGATGTGGTCTCAGCAGTTTTTTTCTGGACAGATGCACAAAGATATCCCTCAGATCAAACCTGATACTCTTGTCAAAAAAAAAGCACCATTCCATTTGCAATCGAAGTCTCTTGATTTGATGTAGTTTATGAATGAGAATACACAATCCCTCTGTACCACCGTGTTCTGAAATCTCTCTCCAGTTAAATAATTTTTGGTTGTTTTATCTTTTCACCAAAAGACAAACTTCCTGTCAGCCACATCATGTATTTTTTTTTTTGCTGAAGGTTTGCTCATTAACCTCCCCTGTCTGCATCCCATTGCAGATGCTCTGCCTCCACTTGACGTCTTATTGAATGATTATTCTTCTGCCTTAGCAAATTGAGCTCCAATTCATTCAGCCCCTTCATCCAAATCATTCATTTACATTCTAAATTGTTGGTGACCTTATACTAATCTCTGCGGCACTCCACTACTAACAGCTTTCCAACCTGAAAATAAGGAATAATCTCTACTCTGTATTTCCTGTTAACTAGCCAAGGATCCCCTGTTCCTGAGTAGAAACCCAGGAAGGCTGCATGGCCTCCTCCTGTGATGTATAATGTACTCAAATACTTTATTCTATTTCTGACCAACTCCTTAGAGAGACAGAGTGGTCTCCTTCTGTCTCATTGCAATCATCCTGACGGGCTGAATGGAGTCTTCCTCAACCTGTGTAACTGAGAGAGCAACGCAAGGGTAAGGAGCTGCTGTTAGCCATTCGCCCCCTCCAGCCTGCTGCTCGATTTTGAAAGATCACGTCTGGTCTGATCTCATTGCAGCTGAACACCCCTTTCCTGTCAATTCCCAACAAACTTTCACTCTCCTGTCCATCAAAGGTCAATCGAGTTCAGCCTTGAATATCATCAATGACCCAATCTTCACTGTTCCCTGGGAATGAGGACACCATGGACAGCACAGCCCAAATGATAAACAAACATCCTTATCATCATCTTAAATGGGAGACCCCTTAATTTTAAAGTATGCTATCTGCACAGCAAGTCAGCTCCTCTTTTGAGAAGTAAGTGCACATCAAATAGGAAAAGACTCAGGCCATTCAGCTCTTCAGAACTATCCCATATTCCCATTGACCCTGCTCAGTAACGTTTATCAAATTCAGTCCATACTGTTCTCCGCAGAAGTCATTTCTCCCTAAGACCTACTTTAAGACCATAGAGCACAAGACATTGGGAGCAGAATTAGGCCATTTGGCCCATTCAGTAGGATTCACTGTTTGTTCGTGGCTGGCATGTTTCACACTACAATTATTCTGCTTCTCACTATAACCCCAATCTCCTTAATAATCAAAATATATCTACTACAGCCTTAAAGACATAAGTGTGCCTGTGTCTCTGTATGAATGTGCTATGTGTGTGTGTCTGTTTCGGTGTGTTTTCTGCTAATGACAGAACACAGAGCATGGTCTTGGTCATGCCGGACTGTATTTCAGACTGGAGGCCTGTGACCAGTGGTGAGCCACAGGGATCGGTGCTGCATCCACTTTTGCTTGTCATTTATATCAATGACTGAGGTAAGAATATAGCAGGCATGATTAGCAAGTCTGTGGATGCCACCCAGGTTAGCTGTACAGTGGAGAGTGAAGAACATTGTCTAAGATTACAAATAATTCTTGATCAATTGGATCACTGAGGTATAGAGTTGTATAGCACGGAAACAGACCCTTCAGTCCAACTCATTCATGATAACCAGATCTCTGAAATTAATCTGGTCCTATTTATCACGATTTGGCTCATTTCCCTATAAACCCTTCCCTTTCATGCCCCATCCAGATATCTTTTAAGTGTTATAATTGTAGCAGCCTCCACGACATCCTCTGGCAGCTCATTCCATACACCCTCTGCAAGAGACATATGTCCTTTAGGTCCCATTTAAATCTTTTCCATTCACCTAAACCTATGCCCTCTAGATTTGCATCCCCCAACCAACTCTGGAGAAAACACTTTCACTGTTCAACCTATCCTTGCCCTTCATGATTTTATAAACTTCTAGAAGTTGCAAATTTGTCTCCAATCAATACGATTGGCTATGCTTTCCATCATCCCAGATCTAAGTTCTGAACTTCAATACTGATCTCTCTTTCTTCTCAATCAAGTTACAATGCTAAAATAATTTTTTGTTCAGATATATTATGAAATGCCTCTGTAGGATTTGAATGTAGCCCTTTAAGTCCAGAGGTGGGACAGTACCATTAACTGTGCTAAAGCCCTAAATCTGTAACATTATTACCCTGCGTGTTTTGTTTATCACCCAGTTCTGACATGCTGTGACACACCTGAATTAGATTAGATTAGACTTACAGTGTGGAAACAGGCCCTTCGGCCCAACAAGTCCACACCGACCCGCCGAAGCGCAACCCACCCATACCCCTACATTAACCCCTACCTAACACTACGGGCAATTTAGCATGGCCAATTCACCTGACCCGCACATCTTTGTGACTGTGGGAGGAAACCGGAGCACCCGGAGGAAACCCACACAGACACGGGAGAACGTGCAAACTCCACACAGTCAGTCGCCTGAGTCGGGAATTGAACCCGGTCTCAGGCGCTGTGAGGCAGCAGTGCTAACCACTGTGCCACCGTGCCGCCCACTAAGGTAATCAGGGCTTGAATCCAGACTTTCTGGTCCAGAGATAGGGACACAAGCACAAGTTCAGGATTTGGAGTTGAATCCTGAGCTGTGACTCAGAGTCATGGGCGCTGCACACTACACAACACCTGAACCTTGCCCAGATTTTGGATCACCTTTTTAAGTGCCAGCTTTCACCTCGGTAGGGGTTTATACAATCTGGTTAACTTTACTGAATGACACAGTGGACATTTCTCATTGTTAATCAGATGCAGCGTATTTGCTTCAACTGTAGGACATTGAGTGAACGCGCTGTGCCATTGAGATAAACTATGAACATCTTTAATAACCTGGCTCTGATTTCTAGCTTAAATGAGGCTTTGGTGTTGTAGAACAGAGACGTTCAAGTACTATTTTTTAAAGTTTGCATCACATATGGAAAGGATTGTTTAGAAAGCATCTATTTAACTTGCCTTCCTGACTCAGGCCTTTGAATATCTGAGTTGGGACATAATCTTAAGGTTGTACATGGCATTGCCGAGGCATCTACGGGAGTATTGTGTCCAGTTCTGGTCACCCTGTCATAGGTCAGATTTTATTAAGTTTTGAGAGTTTGTGGAGATTTACCAGGATTTTGCTGGAAATGAAGGGTTTGACTGATAATATTAGTTGAGATATGTTGGGATATGTTCACTGGAGCTTGGAAGGTTGTGGGGCTTAGGTGAACTAATAAAGATGTATAAAATCATGAGGAGGATAGATTAGGTGAATGGCAGATGTCTCTCCCTTGGGCTGGGAGATTACAAGGCTTGGGGATATCTATAAGGTGAGAGGAGAAATATTTTAAATAGACAGATGAGTTTTTTTTTAAAACAGAGAAGCTCGTGTGTAAGATGAATTTCCAGTGAAAGTGGTGCATGCAGGTACAGTTGAAATGATTTAAAGACATTTAGATCAAGTTTGGTAAAATATGGGGAGAGACAGATGAGACTAATTTAGTTTGGGCTTATGGTCAGCATGGGCAAGTTGGACTGAAGGTTCTGTTTCTGTGCTGTAAACTCCATATGTGTTTGTGTGTCTGACATGCGTCTGTGCTTCTGTCTGTATTTATGCTTATTTCTTTATGTCTATCCATGATTCTGCGTGCCTTTCTCTGTGTGTGTACATGTGTGTGTGAAGCGTGTTCCTATTAATATATTTGCGTCTCTATATCTGCATCTCAGTGCAATGATAGCTCCTGGATTACATCTCCTCACACCCTGCCTCATGTAAAAATACTATCCCTTATTCCCAATTCCGCCGCCTCCACTACATCTGCTCCCAGAAGGACCAGTTCCACACAGAACTTGCCAGATGGCATCCTTCTTCAAAGACTGCAATTTCCCCTCCCACATGGTTGATGTTGTCCTCCAACACATCTCATCCACTTCATGCACTGCCGCCCTTGAACCCCATCCTTCCAACAGCAACAAAGATGGAACCCACCACACCCCACTGTCCTCACCTTCCACCTCACCTACCTCCATATACTTCATATCAGCCACCAACATTTCTGCCACCTACAAACGGACCTCACCTACCAGTTATATGTTTTCCTCCACACCCCTATCCGCTTTCTGTAGAGACCATTTCCTCCATGTCAGGTCCATGCCCTCTAAGAACCCACCTTGCCCTCCTGACACCTTCCCTGCCGCCACAGTAATTGCAAAACCCGAGCCCACACCTCCCTGCTCACCTCCGTACAAGGTTCCAAAGGAGCCTTCCACATCTATCAAGGTTTAACCTGCACTTCTACACATGTCAGTTATTGTATCCGCTGCTCCTGATGCTGTCTCCTCTACACTGGGGAGACAAGATGCCCACTTGCAGTGTGCTTCAGACAACATCTCTTGGACACCGCACCCACCAACCACACCGCCCTGTGGCTGAACACTTCAACACCCGCTCCCACTGTGGTGAGGACATGCAGGTCCTGGGCCTCCTCCATCACCACTCCCCAACCACCTGACACCTGGAGGAAGAACATGTCTCAGGACCCTCCAACGCCATGGCATTAATGTGGATTTCACCAGTTTCCTCATTTCCCCTCCCCAGTGTAGAGGAGACAGCATCAGGAGCAGCAGATACAAGAACTGACATGTGTAGAAGTGCAGGTAAAACCTTGATAGATGTGGAAGGCTCCTTTGGGTCCTAGGACAGAGGTGAGCAGGGAGGTGTGGGCGTGTGTTTTGGAATTCTTGCAACGGCAGGGGAAGGTGCCAGGAGGGCAGGGTGGGTTCTTAGGGACAGTGACCTGAAACAGAGTGAGTGGTCTTTACAGAATGTGGATAGAGGTGGGGAGGGCAATATATATCTGGTAGTGGGGTCCGTTTGTAGGTGGCAGAAATGTTGGTGGCTGATATGAAGTACATGGAGGTAGGTGGGGTGGAAGGTGAGGACAGTGGGGTGTGGTGGGTTCCATCTTTGTTGCTGTTGGAAGGATGGGGTTCAAGGGTGGCAGTGCATGAAGTGGATGATATGCGTTGGAGGACATCATCAACCATGTGGAGGGGAAATTGCAGTCTTTGAAGAAGGATGTCATCTGGTAAGCTCTGTGTGGAACTGGTCCTTCTGGGAGCAGATGCAGTGGAGGCAGCGGAATTGGGAATAAGGGATAACATTTTTACGGGAGGCAGGGTGTGAGGAGATGTAATCCAGGAAATATCATTGCACAGAGATGCAGATATAGAGATGCAAATATATTGATAGACACACACACACACACACACACACACACACACACACACACACACAGTCATGTATAGACAGAAAGAAAGAAACATAATTATAGACAGAAGCACACAGACACATATCAGACCCACAAACATACATGGAGTTATACAGCACTGAAACAGAACCTTCAGTCCAACTTGCCCATGCTGACCATAATCCCAAATGAAATTTGGACTGGGTGTACAAAGTTAAAAATCACACAACACCAGGTTATAGCCCAACAGGTTTAATTGGAAGCACACAATCCTTTCCATATGTGATGAAAACTTCAAAAAATAGTACTTGAACGTCTCTGTTCTACAACACCAACGCCCCATTTCAGCTAGAAATCAGAGCCAGGCAATTAAAGATGTTCATAGTTTATCTCAATGGCACAGCATGTACACCCAATGTCCTACAGTTGAAGCAAATACCCTGCATCTGATGAACAATGAGAAATGTCCACTTTGTCATTCAGTAAAGTTAACCAGATTGTATAAGCCCCTACCAAGGTGAAAGCTGGCACTTAAAAAGGTGATCCAAAATCTGGGCAAGGTTCAGGAGTTGTGTAGTGTGCAGCACCCATGCCTCAGAGTCACAGCTCAGGATTCGACTCCAATTCCTGAACTTGTGCTTGTGTCCCTATCTCTGGACCAGAAGGTCTGGATTCAACCCTATTTATCTTGGAGGTGTGTCACAGCATGTCAGAACTGGTGATAAACAAAACACACAGGGTAATAATGTTACAGATTTAGGGCTTTAGGACAGTTAATGGTACTGTCCCACCTCTGGTCTCAAAGGGCTACATTCAAATCCTACAGAGGCATTTCATAATATATCTGAACAGAGTGATTTAACTTATTTTAGCATTGTGACATGATTGAGAAGAAAGAGGTATCAGCATTAAATTTTAGAACTTAGATCTGGGATGATGGAAATCATAGCCAATCGTATTGATTGGAGTCAAATTTACACCTCCAGAAGTTTATAAAATCATGAGGGGCAAGGATAGGTTGAACAGTCAAAGTGTATTCTCCAGAGTTGGTTGGGGGGTAGAAAATCTAGAGGGCATGGGTTTAGGTGAATGGAAAAGATTTAAATGGGACCTAAAGGGCAAATGTCTCGTGCAGAGGGTGTATGGAATGAGCTGCCAGAGGATGTCGTGGAGGCTGCTACAATTATAACATTTAAAAGATATCTGGATGGGGACATGAAAGGGAAGGGTTATAGGAAAATGAGCCAAATCGTGATAAATAGGACCAGATTAATTTCAGAGATCTGGTTATCATGGATGAGTTGGACTGAAGGGTCTGTTTCCGTGCTGTACAACTCTATACCTCAGTGATCCAATTGATCAAGAATTATTTGTAATCTTAGACAATGTTCTTCACTCTCCACTGTACAGCTAACCTGGGTGGCATCTACAGACTTGCTAATCATACCTGCTATATTCTTACCTCAGTCATTGATATAAATGACAAGCAAAAGTGGATGCAGCACTGATCCCTGTGGCTCACCGCTGGTCACAGGCCTCCAGTCTGAAAAACAGTCCGCATGACCAAGACCATGCTCTGTGTTCTG
>NC_083421.1:14777132-14889849 GCF_020745735.1 Hemiscyllium ocellatum | reverse complement strand
AAATAAAAAAAAACAAAAGTCCAATTGAATTTGAATCTTACTATTTTGGATGACATCAAGTCAATGAAAGGATCCGATGTTTTGGGGAATGAAATATCAAACATTTTGAACAGTTAGCCAGGACAGCAAAGAGCAGCTGGCACCAACAAGACTGCTTGCAGAAGGATCTGCTCTCTGACAGGTACCTTCATCTATCAAAGACCTGGAAGGGGAATCCCCAAGAAGAAAAAAATGAAGACAGGACTACAGAGAAGAACCAAAGCTGCGGGTTTTGAAACAAGAATTTTTTTTAAAAAAGATACAGGACTAGTATTGTGGAGGGGAGTTTAAAAAATAGGTTTAAGATAAAGGAGTTATAAATAGTGTTAGTTACTATTCTCTGTTAGACTTAAAAAATGCAGATGTTAGTTTTTACTTTAAATAGTAACTTTTGGGATAGTTCTTTGCCTCTTGAATTTTAACAGATTACAGCACTGGGTGAATCTTTTCTGAGTTGCTTGTTTAAATGAGCAGAGAGGTTTGTCTCAGATTGTAACAGTACTAGCAAGTCTCCCCTGCAAGGATGTCAGCACTGGTACTGATGTGATGCAAATGTTTTTAGGTACACATTCCCCAGAGTAAGTTCTAGTTCCCAGGAAGGTAAATCCCTACTTCCATTCAGTCTCTCCTGCCAAACATTCAGCTGGTCTATTCTCTACTCCTTGTCTCTTTAGTACGTGGAATTGAGATTATTACCTGTGGAGTTTTGCTTTTTAAATTGATGTCCAAGCTTTCTTTAGAAGGTCTTTACAGGACCTTATCCTTCTTTTTTAAACATTATTGGTCCCAAATTAACCACAACCTCTGGCTAATCTCCCACTCTCTTTTTGGGACAAGCAAAATTAGCAGAGAGCAAATATTTAACTGCAGGCTGAATGACCTCTCTCTACATGATACATTTTTTTCCCTGCAATTAGGTTTTCTTCTCCAAGGGCCGCTGAAGTCCATGTGCAGCAGCAAAGTCTGAAACTGGAAGGCAATTGGCTTCAGCAAGTTGTTTGACATGGTTCCACATGGAATAATGGTTGGCAAGGTCAGATCATATGAAATCCAGGGAGAGGTTACCATTTGGGAACAAATTTGGCTTGAGGAGGAGGATTGCATTTCAGGTTGGAAGCCTATGATCATTAGTGTTCAACAAAGATCTGTGCTAGATTGATTAGCTGTCATCATTTATATAAATGATTGGGATGTGAATAGAGGAGGTATGGTTAGTAAGCCTACAGATGTCACCACAATTGGTGGTGTAGCTGACAATGAAGAAGGTTATCTCAGAGTTCAGTGGGACCTTGCCAAAAAGATCAAAGGGCAGGGGAGTGGCAGATGGAATTTATTTTAGATAAATATATGATGTGTCCCTTTTGGTAAGGCGTATCACTGCAGGACTAACAGACTTAATGGTAGAGTCCTGGGGAGTGATGCCAAACAAAGAGACTTCACAGAAAACCTACAGAATGGAAATATGCCATTGAGCACATGGACTCCACACGGACCACTGAAGAGCAATCTAGCGGACATGCCTCTACCCTATCCCTGCAGCCATGCATTTCCCATGGCTCACCCATCAAGCCTGCACATAATGGACCATTTAGCCCGTACAATCCACCTAACCTGCACACCTTTGGACTCGGGAAGGAAACTGGACCATCTGGAGAAAGCCCAGGCAGACACGGGGAGAGGGCAACTGCTTAATGTGAGGGCTGAAAGACATAAATGGGGCTGAAGGAACAACATTTTTTGTTCAGAGGGTGGTGTGTGTATGGAATGAGTTATCAGATGTAGTGGAGGAGTTTGGTACAGTGGCAACATTTAAAAGTCATCTGTTTAGATCTATGAAGAGGAAGGGTTGGGAGGGATATGGGCCAAATATTGACAAATTAAATTAGATTAATTTAGGATAGACGGTTGGCATGGATGAGTTGGATCGAAGGGTCTGTTTCCGTGCTGTACCAGCCAATGATTCATTGATCCAATTGATCAAAGTCTCTTTGTAATCTGAGATAACCTTCTTCACTCTCCATTGTACCATCAATTGTTACATCATCTGCAAACTTACTTTGATATTATCATCTAAATCATTGATGTAACTGGCAACCAGAAGTAGATCCAGCACCATTCCCTGTATAATAAGCCTGGTCACAGCTCTCCTGGCCAATAAAATAAGCCTCCATGAGCACCCTGTCTCCTGCCATTCAACAGAAACACACAGAACTGCACACAGAACTGCACACACACGCAAACAGGAATACAGAGACACAGACACAATTGTTTCTTTAAAACAAAGATAGGCATGTTTTCATTAATAAGAGGATTAAGGTTATGATGAGAATGCACGAGAATTTTGTTATGAAACATGTCCATCAGGATTGAACAACAGGCATGATTGACCAAATGGTCAAATTCTGCTCGAATTTCTTCTGCTCTATGGTCTTATGTTATCAGACATGTCTTCCAAGAGAGCAGTGAATGCTGAGATGAATAAGTATATTACTGAACAGAATCATTGCATTTGAGGGGTAGAATGGTCTCTGTCTGTTCCTATTTGTTGCGCGCTTATTACTCAACAGAGGAGCTGATTTGCTGTGAGACTAACACACACAAAAATATGTGGTGTCTACCAATCAAGATTGAGATAAGGATATTCTTTTCTCTTTAATATTCTGCTGTCTGTTATGTTCTCTTCCCCAGGGAACAGTGAAGATTGGGTCATTAAAGATATTCTAGGCAGAACTTGATTGACCTTTGATAGATGAAGGAATCAGTGTTTATTGGGAATAAGCAGGAAAGGAGCATACAGCCACAATCAGATCAACCATGTTCTTTACAAATTGAGCAGCGGTCTCGAGGGCCTGAATAGCCAATTGCAGGTCCTATCCCATGTTTGTCCTCTCACTCAACTTATCGTAGCTGTTACAGAGGTAAAGGAAGACCACAGTCAACCAGTCAGGGTTGTTACAATGAGACAGAATGACACCTTCCTGTCCATCTGAGGAGTTACGCTGGAATAGAATGACGTATACAGTCCTTTCAGTGCATTTGGCAGCACGGGATGAGACCATGCAACCTTTCTCGGTTTCTGCACAGGACCAGGGGATCCCTGGTTAGCTAACAGGGAATACAGAGGAGAGATAAATACTGACTTTCAGGTTGGAAAGCTGTAACGAGTGGGATCCCTCATGCATCACTGTGAGGTCATCAGCAACTTACATTCTAGATTAACGATTTGGATGAAGGGGCTAACTAGATTAGAGATCAATTTGCTCATACACAGGGATAATCATTCAATAAGATGCCAAATGGAGACAGAGCATATGCAATGGGATACAGACAGAGGAGGTTAATGAAAATACCGGCATCAAAAAAAAAGTACAATGTGAGAGATGGGAAGTTTATGTTTTGGGGATAGAATTAGGGTGGCACGGTGGCACAGTGGTTAGCACTGCTGCCTCACAGCGCCAGAGACCTGGGTTCAATTCCCGACTCAGGCAACTGACTGTGTGGAGTTTGCACGTTCTCCCTGTGTCTGCGTGGGTTTCCTCCGGGTGCTCTGGTTTCCTCCCACAGTCCAAAGATGACTGTAGTCAGGTGAATTGGCCATGCTAAATTGCCCGTAGTGTTAGGTTAGGGGTATGGGTGGGTTACGCTTCGGTGAGGACTTGTTGGGCCGAAGGGCTGTTTCCACACTGTAAGTAAGCTAATCTAATTAAACCACAGAAAATTATTTAAATGGAGAGAGGAATTTGAGTTTGCCGGTATATGACTCATAAAATGTTAGTCTGAAGATGCAGCAAGTAATTTTAGAAGGTAAATGGAATGGTGCTGTTTCTTGCGAAGGGTATCGGGTATGACTTTATGAATCTGTAAAGTTTTCAACGATGTTTGTCCTCATTCATTCTTGGGATGAACGCAACATTTATGGAGGACGAACAGATTAGACCTAAGAATGAGAGATGTTCTTATTGACAATATAAGATCTTGAGGAGAGTGTAGCTAGTAAACACCTGATGGATAATTTATCTTACATAGGCTAAAAAAAACTGGGAAAGAAATTTAGGAAATGATGCATTCATTTTACCACAGCGTAGTGAAGACTTTGAATGTTTTATTTGTAAATTGCACAGGCACATATAAACATATCTTCAAATCAATTGGGGCCATGTTTTCCTCAGGAAATGGCTCGGTGTATGACATCAGTAATTCTGCATCTACATGGAGCAGGGAATGTGATGGGCATCATACAGTTTGGATGATGTTCACAAAGACCTCACGTGGGCTAGTTTGGGGACAGATAACATTATTGTACAAATTAGTTCAAAGAGGGAGTAAATGTAACCTGCCAAAGAATCAACAGCCAATTGCCCACTCTCTCTTTCCTTGTTCCTCCTCACGCAACATACGTGCGCTAAAAGCCTCTTAGTCATCTTTATGACCTGTGGAGGTTTCCTGACAGTGAATCATTGCAGTCCCCCCACTGCGTGAAGAAAAGGGAATTCAGTGAAATCCAACTGTTCCAGGATGAAATCCTATTTCCAGCAGCTTGTGTGAACAGAATTACTTCAGAAGCAAAATAACATCTGGGACAACCTCTCAATTTCCCTTTTGTCATGAGTTCAACTAACATTTGGCTATTGGTCTTTAAAGTTAACAATCTGCAGTGATTTTGTATTTCTGTTTGTCGTCAAACGTGTGTATGTGTGTTTGAGTGTGCATGTGTGCGTGTGTGTGCATGTGTGTGTATACATGTGCACGTGTGTGTACTCCTCAGTATTTTCAGAAAGGCAAATATTGCTGCATATATTTGCAATTTCCAAACTGCTTGTCTTTCATTGTACTATTACAGATTGAGTAAATTTATTTTGGTCATAAACTTGTTAATTTAGCAGATTAAAGACATCTGCCTGGCGTGTTCCTAACACTGCCCCTGACCCAGTCTGAGATCCATATTATTGCTAATGTCACCCACCTGATCACATTTAAAACTTGCTTTGACCAGTGGAGGACTGGGACTAGGAAAGGAAACAGTGACCGGAAAACCCACGGAGCTACAGACTGGTGAGCCGGATGTCAGGAGTGGGGAAGTTGTTCGAGGGGATTCTGAAAGATAGGATTTACACACATTTGGAAGTACAAGAGTTGTTTTGGGACAGTAAGCATGGCTTTGTGCATGGGAAATCGTGTCTCACTAACTGGATTGAACTTTTTAAAGAGGTTGCAGAGAAAATTGATGAAGACAGATTGATAAAGGTTCTCTGTATGAACGCAAGGCATTCGGCAAGGTTCTGCATGGCAGATAGATTAGCAAGTTGATGTCATTTGGGATCCAGGGACAGTGAGCCACTTGGATACAACATGGACTTGAAGATCAGAGAGGTAAGGTGGTGGTGGAGGGTTGATTTTTCAGATTGGACTCACTGACCAGCCATGTGCCACAAGACTCAGGGCTGGGTTCACTGCTTTTCATCATTTCTAGAAATGATTTGTATGATAATATCAGAGGCATGGTTCATAAGTTTACAAATTAGTTAGTTTACTGGATAATGAAGATGGTAATCTCAGCGTACAATGGGACCTTGACTAGATGGGCTAATGGATCAAGGAGTGGCAGAAGAAGTTTAATTTAAATAAATGTTCGGATTTGCATTTTGTTCAGTTAAAGAGGGCTACGACTTATACAATTAATAGGAATGCCCTTAGAAGTATTGTCAAAAAAAAAGAGACCGGGGTGCAGATGCATAATTCCGTGAAAACAGAGTCACAGATAGACAGGAATGTGAACAACTCGTTTGACATGCTTGTCTTCACCGCTCAGAGCGTATAATATAGGGGTCAGGAGGTCATTTTGCAGCTGGACAGGACATTGGTGAGGCTAGTTTGAGAATACTGTATACAATTTGGTTCCCTCTGCTAAATAAGTATGAAGATTTTAAGCATGAGAAGATGCAGAAAAGTTTCAAAAGGATGTGCGGACTGGAGAGTTTGAGTGAGAGGGTGGGGCTGGACAGGCTGGGGTGCTTTTCTCTGGAACATCAAAGGTTGAGGGATCATATTGTAGAGGTTTATGAATTTAGGAGGGGCATGAATGATGTGAACAGTCAAGTTCTTTTCCTCGGGATAAGGGAGCCCAAAACTAGGGGGCATCAGTTGAAGGTGAGAGGGGAAAGATCTTAAAGGGACCACAGAGACAGCCTTTTGATACATTGGGTACTGCGTGTATGGCATGAACAGTCCGAAGAAGTGGTGGAGGCTGATACAATTCCACGTTTAAAAGACATCTGGATAGGGATATTAATAGGAAGAGTTCACAGGGATATGACCCAAATACTGGCAAATGAGATGAGATCAGCTGTAAGTTTCATCGTTAAGCTGGAAGGTTTGTTTTCAGACGTTTCATCAACATGTGCGGTAACATCATCAGTGAACCTCTGGTGAGGCACTGGTGGGATGTCCTGCTTTCTTTACATAGGTTTTGGTCTGTTAAGGTGGGTGATGTCATTTCTGGTTCTTTTTCTCAAAGGTTGTTAAATGGGGTCCAAGTTCACTAAAGAGGAGTAGAACAACAACAGACTCTGCTTTCTAGATGTCACAGTGGAACAAACATTCAATTGACAACATCAAACCAACATCTACAGGAAAGCAATGCACCGAGAACTTAACTACTTAACTACAGAAGCAATTATCCCAACACCCACAAATGGAGCTGCATCAGGGCATTATTTAAATGGGCCACAACACACTGCAGCACTCAGGAACTAAGAGCAGCAGAAGAAAAATACTTATGCAGTGTACTCAAGAAGAATGGGTAACCAATTACACACAGTCCACCGATTCCTAAACAATGCAGTCAAAATACACCTAGAAACTCTAGCGACTTTACGATGCATCAAAGACATGCCTGAAATGATGATTAGACTACTCAGACCCCTTGGCATCGTGGCAGCCCACATCACCCACCTTAGCTGACCAAGACACATGAATAGAAAGCATGACATAACAACAGCACTTCACCGGAGGCTCACTAATGATGTTACATAGCACAGTGATGGGATGTCTGAAAACAAACCTCCCAGCTCCACGAGCAAACTTACAACCTGAAATTTAATCTGAGATACAAATCTTCTCAAATAATAGACTAGATTGGATTAGCATATCTCATCCACATGGACAAGTTAGACTAAAGTGTCTGTTTCCATGAATTTATGAGAGTATTAAGAAGAAATTCAAAAGGTTCTTTCAAGTGGAAATTCTCTTCCCGTATGTTTTTGATGCCTCTCTGTTTAGTGCCTGGTGGAGTAGGGTAAAAGTATTTAATGACCTACTCCGGCTCCTCAGTCCTGTGTTTTCACATTTCATTCAGCCTCTCAAATCTGCTGACAGAGCAGTTGAAGCTCACTTACACCTCGCACCTGATGCCCAGAAACCCATCCTATTAAGACTGTTGTTCATATGGGTAGTTCTTGTTTTATGGTTGTGTGAAAACACAAGCTGGGGACGAAAAGGGTCTGTCATATCTCTTTAAAAAGATTCTGCTCTCCGCAACATGTGTTTCATTTGTTGGTCATGTTGTAGACCCAGATTCACTGTAGATACAGCTTGCATACCGCACCCAGAGATGGATCAGAAAATCTTCTGATCTCCCTGACTGCAACATTCAATAACAGAACTTCCAGGAAAATAACATTCACTAACTTTCCAATATCAGAATATGAATATGTAAGAACAGGACCAGGATGACGGTAGAGCAGTGGATATAGTGTACATGGATCTTAGTAAGGCATTTGATAAGGTTCCCCAAGGTAGGCTTATGCGGAAAGTCAGGAGGCATGGAATATATAGGAAATTTGGCCAGTTGGATAGAGAACTGGCTAACCGGTCGAAGTCAGAGAGTGGTGGTAGATGGTAAATATTCAGCCTGGAGCCCAGTTACAAGTGGAGTTCCGCAAGGATCAGTTCTGGGTCCTCTGCTGTTTGTAATTTTTATTAATGACTTGGATGAGGGAGTCGAAGGGTGGGTCAGTAAATTTGCAGACGATACAAAGATAGGTAGAGTTGTGGATAGTGAGGAGGGCTGTTGTCAGCTGCAAAGGGACTTAGATATGATGCAGAGCTGGGCTGAGGAGTGGCAGATGGAATTCAACTCTGTCAATTGTGAGTTGTCCATTTTGGAAGGACAAATAAGAATGCAGAATACAGGGTTCTTAATAAAGTGGAGGAGCAGAGGGATTTTGGGGTCTATGTTCGTAGCTCTTTGAAAGTTGCCACTCAGGTGGATAGAGCTTGTAAGAAGCCCTATGGTGTATTAGCGTTCATTAGCAGAGGGATTGATTTCAAGAATCGTGAGGTGATGTTGCAGCTCTACAGGACCTTGGTAAGGCCACATTTGGAGTATTGTGTGCAGTTCTGGTCGCCTCACTTTAGGAAGGATGTGGAAGCTTTGGAGAGGGTGCAGAGGAGATTTACCAGGCTGTTGCCTGGAATGGAGAATAGGTCATATGAGGCTAAGTTGAGAGTGCTAGGCCTTTTCTCATTGGAACGGTGAAGGATGAGGGGTGACTTGATAGAGGTTTATAAGATGATCAGGGGAATAGATAGAGTAGACATTCAGAGACTTTTTCCCCGGGTACAACAGAGTGTTACAAGGGGACATAAATTTAAGGTGAAGGGTGGAAGGTATAGGGGAGATGTCAGGGGTGGGTTCTTTACCTAGAGAGTGGTGGGGGCATGGAATGCGCTGCCTGTGGGAGTGGCAGAGTCAGAATCATTAGCGACCTTGAAGCGGCAATTGGATAGGTACATGGATAGGTGATTAAGCTAGGATAGATGATCGGCACAACATCGTGGGCCGAAGGGCCTGTTCTGTGCTGTATTGTTCTATGTTCTATATATTCTAACACCCAATCCTGCCTTGCCCTACAATAAGATCATGGCTGATATGCTCTTTGTCTCAGATCCTCTTCAATACCGCATTCATCATAGCCCTCAACACACT
The DNA here is from genome assembly GCF_020745735.1 of Hemiscyllium ocellatum. NCBI lineage: Eukaryota > Metazoa > Chordata > Chondrichthyes > Orectolobiformes > Hemiscylliidae > Hemiscyllium > Hemiscyllium ocellatum. The sequence goes on along the minus strand of NC_083421.1, from coordinate 14,880,824 downwards.
GACAGATCAAAATCCATCTACCTCCTCTTTAAGATCTTTCAGTGATTTAGATCCCGACCTCTCAGACAAAGCACATTCCTGACATTCACTACCCTCTGTTTGAAAAAAATACTCCCTGCTCCTATACCATGGCCTATTGATATGAACAAAGGAGGTGAACACAAAGTCTCAGTAGGGGTGACTGGTCCTGCTGTCAAGGAAGAATTTAACACAGGACAGTATCATGGAGCTGAACAAAATTGCACTTAATGATAATTAGTTGTAAACTCTCCACTGGTTGAAATGATTTAAAGCACAAAGGAAAATGTTTCTGGTTCACGGTTATCAACTCTCTCAGTCTGAGATATTTCTGTGAGAGATCTTCAGGATTGATTCCTCAGCATAAACATCTTCAGTTGCTTCATCAATGTCTTTTCCCCCATCATAAGATAGAAGTGAGGATGCTCACTGAAGATCCCACAATGTTCACCTCAATGTGACATCCCTTAGCTCCTGAACCAGTCTGTGTCCATGTGCAGTAGGAGCTGGACAACATTCAAGCTGCTTCTGTGAATGTGTCGGTAAGGTTCATGGAATGGTACTGCTAGACACTGCATGTTTGATTTGATATATTTGATTGATTTATTGTCATGTGCACTGAATTACAATGAGAAGTTTTGTTTCTGAGCATAGTCAGCAAGGATGTACAGATCAGAAAACCTTTTACAAAAGCACACAGATTACATTGAACAGTGGCTCCAGGGCGAAAGTGATGTTTCTACAGTAAAAGAGGAGCTCATTCAGAAACTCAAGCTCTGTTCCCAGGAATACGAGGAAGCCATTCAGCTCATCTGAATTATTGCAAAAGAAGAGGGATAGACCATTCAGCCCCTTCACCCTATGACACAGGAAGAGAAGGGGTCTAGTGTTATGGTCCAGATCGGAGCCCCTCCAAAATATTTTAAGAAAGTCATCCAGACCCTCACATGTTCTTCAAAGCCAAAGTAAAATGCCTGTTCCAGCTGCAATGGGACAGTTCAAGCTACTAGCAGTTAAGCAAAACACCATTTATTTAAACTCTGTGGATAAAATATTCACAAAGAAAGAGGTATTTGGAATAACAACTCTGCTGGAAAACTTAACAGAATTATAGATACAGTAACTATTAATAATTAACAGTTCCAGTAGAGGAACATCCCATAAACACGCCCCTTGGCTAAAAGGAAAATTCAGTCAGAGATTCTGACATGCTGTTTTCCAGTCCAGGAGGAAAAAGAGATCCAGAGAAGGTGCAGAGAGTGTGGCAGGCAGGAGGCACTCACTGTTGTGTGTATATAAAAATATGTAAACATACATATGTAGCTAAATAATTCCAGGTGTTTTCCTCCATCAGTTGCGATAAGCTTTTGCATTTAACAAATATTCAAATTACATTATCATTTGTGAGCCAGCTGCTATGTGTCCCTTGCGAAGATGTGAAAGAACCTCAACTCAAAGACGAATGAAGTGCAGAACTTTGGAGACCAAAGGAACCTCGCTGTCGTATCCTGGGGACCAATGTTATTGAACAGTTTCCCTTGTATTTGTTTTTGACCTTACAAACAGAGCATCAGTGTAACAGCTTGTACAAATGTGTGCTCGAGAAATTCAGCGGACCTGCCATCACTGGCTGAGGGGGAAACAGAGTTCATGATTGTAGATGTTATGGCTGTTCTGATGAAGAATTATACTGGACTCGAAATATGAATTCTGGTTCGACCTCCTCAGATTCCAGCAGAATGGGTCTGTATCTGCAGGACTTCGGGAGTGTGCATTAGACACCTGACATATCCAATATTATCCTTTTAATTGAATAGTGTGTGTGCGTGTCCGTATTCTTGCTTGTATGTCTCAACGGGCGTTTAAATGTTTGAATGAATGTTATAATTTAAAGAGTCAAGTGAATTCTGGCTTTTTGCTTTTGTTCATCTGTAATTAAAATCCACCCATTTGCAGAAGACAGGTAATGTTGTTAAATACTGGAGGGTTGTCCGTGTTCTCTGTTAATCTACATAGAACATAGAAGGATACAGCGCAGTACAGGCCCTTCGGCCCTCGATGTTGCGCCGACCGAGTCCTACCTAACCTATACTAGCCTATCTGGGTCTATTACATTGATATTTCAAAGAGATTTGTGTCCTTCTGATGAAGGGTCACTGGACTGAAACACTAACGCTGCTTCCTCGCCCAAGATGCTGCCAAACCTGCTGAATTTCTTTGGTATTTCCTTGTTTTTGTCCCTGAACGTGATTTCTTTTTTGAAAAGAAAACATTTCTGAAAGCTCAAAGAATGATTTCCATTGAGCTATCACAATGAGGCGGAAGAACAGGCAAAGCGAGTAAAACTGAGCCATGTCCCCAGAACAGGCTGTAAATACTGCCAGGTCCAATGTGAAATTAACCAAATCAAACACGTTGGGAGGTGATCTTGTTTAAAGGCATCAGACATTGAGCAGCTTATTTGTAAAATAAATGCCAAAGTGTTGTCCCCAGTCTCCACTGTGACAGAGATCACAGCTGGTGGATGGACAGTAAAACAGGAGAATATCATTGTTAAGGTGGTGACGAGAGAGCATTTTAACTCTCTCAGGGTCATGCTTTTGTGGAACACTCTTCCCACAGAGCTCTGGAACATGAGCCATTGCTTGTTGTTAAGGTAGATGTAGATAGAGTATGGATTCAAGAGACACATTAAGAGTATAATACAAAGACAGGAATGTGTAGATGAGGCCATCGTCAGATCAGGTTTGATCTTATCGCATGGAGGAGGGTATTCAGGTGGGGAAATTGCTAATTCCTGATCCGAATTGATAATGTTTGCAGATATCGACAAACAATAACATTCTTATAAATTGGAATTTTAAAACAGCACTCAGGAATGTTGAGTGTTTTGGGAAAAGGGTGGGAGATATCGAATTGTAAACCTCAGTGAAAGCACATCCACCAAATGAACATCCTCATCAGTTCAGAATATGTCTTTATTTTTCCTGTGAGGTGAGTGTCGTTGGAAAGGTCAGCATTTACTTTCTGTGTCTGCGATCCTTTCCGAATATTGTGGTGATCTCCTGCTGTACTTGCTTTGCAGGGACACCAATAGGTCAGTTTCTGATAGAGACACCGAATTCTGAACACGTGATCATGAAGGTGCAGCGATATAGATCCAGGAGGCTGTGTGACCTGGGAGCTGATGGTCATCACTCAGAGATGCTCACTCACCTTCAAATAGTGAGATCATATTTTATCTCTTCAAAAAATATCTTGTATCTCAGTGAGCAGAGCTGTCGATTAGTATGTCCTTTCACTAATTTTCTCTGCTTGAATTGAGTTCTGTGAGTGCCTCACAAAACTTCAAAAACACAGAGGGGCTGGTAAAATTAAGAACAAAAATCTGTATTGTTCATGAGATGTTGGAACAGATCATACACTGAGGCAGCATTAATGCAAAGACAATTAGCATTCCACTGTTTCAGAATTCCAATCTTTTGTCAATTTCTTTAAAGTAGCAATTCAAACCAAAGGACATTTAACATGAGGAAATCTTATTATACAGAAATAAAGATTCATCCGTACATCAAAATAATATTCGAAAGTTCATTATAACCAGAAAATGAGATTCTAATCTTGACAATTTAACCATGTAACCAATTCTCTAAAACTCTCTCCTTCATCTAAATGTAACACGGGGAAAGTGGGGACAAATTCCATTTTGTTTCCTAATTATTCTTTCTCAAGGTGGCCTTATGCAACTAATTACAGCTGAGGGAAATTCGTACAAAAGATCTTTAAATTCTGACTTTGAATTAAAGTTTGGAAGCAGTCTTGTTGTGATCACTAAAATGTCCTTACCACGAAAGAATAATGTCGCCTCTCCATCCTTTACCCGATTTGGAGCCTGCTCCAAAATTCTTCCTTCAGATCGGGGAACCAGAATAATACCATGAAGCCCAACACTAAATGCACGACCCAATTCTGCAAATTAACCTGACATCTCTTTGTTTTCAACTGACACAGGAACAGCAGATTCACATCCAGCTTTCATATTTCTATACATCTGAGAAATATAAATTTGTATAAGTTATGAACGCAATGCATCATAGAGTCCTCATATACAGGAACTGCAAAGGGAAGGAACACTTTGGAAACCAAAACTGGTCTAACGTATGACTCATCGGATAAATTCATATAAGTTCAGGCCACAGTGGGTTAATATTTATTTCAGTGAATTTCAATATTTGAGAAAATCCCGATCATACAGTAAGCTTCTGGCATCGTGGCTTAGTAGGTAGCACTGCTGCTTCTCAGCAATAGTGTCCAAGGTTCGATCCCAGCCTCGGGCGACCGTCTGTGTGCAGTTTGCATTTTCTCTGTGTGGGTTTTGACGGACTTTAGGCTCAATCTACAAACTTATTTTCTTTTATGTGTGAGCCAAGTCCTGCGTGCTCTTTAAATAAAGCAATAAGAAAAAATATCTAATCTTACACTTTTAGTTTCATTCTAACAATAAGTGGATAAAGTATACAGAGCTCTGGGTCTAAACCTTTCTGTCCCTGACAAACTACTCAGTCAGTCAGTTCAGAAAGAACAAAAGACCTATATCTGTCCCTGATCCAGTCTTTTATACCATAGAAAACATCATACCATCACTCAAGTGAAATTGTCTTCTAATTGGCTGTTGCTCCGACTCCATTCCCCGCCTCCTCGCATTTCCGGCTGTCCGACCTCACGTGACCTTCCCTTTTCGGAGACAAAGGACCACCATGCGGCCTCCTTTCAAGCACGAAACGGCAGTCTCGCCCACTTGGGGGCGCGAAAACGGCCGATCACGTGACCTCCCGGAGCGCGAAACAGGGAGACCACGTGACCGCGCCCGCGTCTCGGAGCATCACGTGATCATCCTCTGTGCGTTCATCAGAGGACCATGTGACCTCCGAGCGCCGAGGACACGCCCCCTAGACCCGACAATTTAGTTTCCAGGTAAGTTTTTTATATATATTTACAACTCCCCTTTTTGGTCTCATGAAAATGAGACCAACAAACCAGTTTTACGCATCACATTCACTCTCTGACGCGCAGTCCTCCCCTCCTGCCAGGGCCATGGTTTCTACCGCTATTTGTGACATCTGGGCGGTGGAGCCTTCCCTTCAATTGCTGTAATAATTACCCTGTTCAACAAAGATCTGATACAGGGGATACAACAACATCCACACAACACGAACACAATGGTCATACCGGCGAGGGACATAAACACAGACACAATTAATCCTTTCCATTTCCCTACCCAGGAATCGAAAATACCTCCCAGAGGGTCGTCAATACCTGAATGTTCATGCATTTCTTCAGACAAGGTTCTTAATCCTTCCAGGGCTCTGGTTACTGAGCCATCAGGTGCTGTATTGTTGGGGATGAACGTACAACATTGATCTCCAAACATAGAGCACACTCCCCCCTTTTCTGCCAACAACATATCTAAGGCTATTCTATTTTGTACTGTCATCAATGAGGTTCCTGCCAATTGTTCAGAGAGTCCCGCCACGGCGTCTCTAGTTCTATTGGCTAGCCTGAGTACATTGTAATGTACATAATTAATTCGATCAACGTTTTTATTCGGCGTAATTGGGAATAGAGCACTAAAAATTGGGAGATTCTCGAATCCTGTTGCTACCTGATCTACCAACTTATATTCATTAGATAGGCCGCGGGAACCCCTATTGCATCTATATACGTGGTTGAGTCAGAGGTTATGTCAAACAGATCCCTGCGTACTCGTGCATGCTGAATTATTTCCTGTCGTCGTTCTCCTAAGAGTGTTAAGGGTACCCCTAGCCTGACCATTGCACAGGTTCCAGACCAATCCAGAGGTAGACTAATCTGTAGTGTTCTATCTCCACAGTACTAAAAAAGATCAGCTCTGGCCCAAACCATTGTGCTAGCATTCCGCCAGCCGGTTACATCGATCGTGCTCTGGCACCAGTCAGCGGGGATGTGTCCCATGACTGTACTAGATCTTCGGACAAAACAAGTATAATTGTTGGCCCTTGGTAAACACTGGAGGTAACGTAGAGTTCTTGACAGGTGGAAAAATAGCACTTAGATTAGACTTACAGTGTGGAAACAGGCCCTTCGGCCCAACAAGTCCACACCAACCCGCCGAAGCGCAACCCACCCATACCCCTACATTAACCCTTTACCTAACACTATGGGCAATTTAGCATAGCCAATTCACCTCACCTGCACATCTTTGGACTGTGGGAGGAAACCGGAGCACCCGGAGGAAACCCACGCAGACACAGGGAGAACGTGCAAACTCCACACAGTCAGTCACCTGAGTCGGGAATTGAACCCGGGTCTCTGGTGCTGTGAGGCAGCAGTGCTAACCACTGGCACTTAAGGCGGTACAATTTGGAGGGTCCGCCTGCATGGTGAGAGCCATCATGCAGTGAAATCCTACTGGGTCTACATTCGGGAACAATGGGTCTGGGGTAGTAAATAAAGTTGGCCTAGCCGAGGAACACGCGACGCAATCACTCATATTAATTGAGGTTGCAGTCGCTGTTATCCAGTCCAGCCATACATTCCTATCCCCAAATCCGGTAGCTAATTTAATAATGTCCCTTCTCGTGAGGTTGTTATAATCTACTGTCACTACTCCTGAACTTGATTTGGCCACCACGCTTGTTGTATTTTCAATCTGTGGCTGGTTCGTAGGAGGATCCACCAAGGTTACCTTCACTAGTCCCATGTTATCTACTCCTGATTGATCGACCCCTATTATAAAATAAAAACTGCTATCATCAATTTCACAGTAAAACTGTACCTCTGTGGGCCTAGGGTCAGTGTTGAATCTTGAATCTTTGGGTGGCACGGTGGCACAGTGGTTAGCACTGCTGCCTCACAGTGCCAGGAACCTGGGTTCAATTCCCGCCTCAGGTGACTGACTGTGTGGAGTTTGCACATTCTCCCCGTGTCTGCGTGGGTTTCCTCCGGGTGCTCCGGTTTCCTCCCACAGTCCAAAGATGTCTGGGTCAGGTGAATTGGCCATGCTAAATTGCCTGTAGTGTTAGGTAAGGGGTACATGTAGGGGTATGGGTGGGTTGCGCTTCGGCGGGTCGGTGTGGACTTGTTGGGCCGAAGGGCCTGTTTCCACACTGTAAGTAATCTAATTGTCAGGGTTAACAACAGTGGATTTTTTAACTCTGAGGAATGATCGAGTTGTCCCTTTGTCAAGCTCACATGGTCTCTAACCCCCCATCTATTATCCGAGGGTGATGACTTCTTAAGTGTCCAATGTTCCCCAGTCCATGTTAATACATCATCCCACGAAGGGCATGGATGAGAATTAATGGCATAGATGCAAAGATACACATCATACCCCCTCCAGCTCCCTGTATCTTGGCCACAGTCAATTACTTGGCATAAGTCAAACTGGTATATTGTATCACGCTTTTTATCATGTCTGATGTGTATCCGGCTCCCTGCTTCCCTTAAACATTTGTCCCTCTCTTGTCCTATTGATCTCTTATTCCTGGGACTCCCTTCCCAGTGTGTGTGTTCGTCCTTCGCGGTTGATCCCCTTATTAACAATATCATAACACTTATACATAAAATAGTGAAAACTCCCAAACTTAACAGCTTAGAATAACGCGGGCTGATTACCAAAATAAACATAATATTCGTTATACAACAATTAAATTCTACTCTTTTTCTGTTCTTATTCATTCTAGAGTTCTCGTTGGCGGTTCTGTGGTTGCACACTGGCTCCAATGATACCAAGTGTCTCCTTTCCCTTGTAGTCGAACCACATGAAATGTCCTTTCCACCACCTTGTAAGGTCCTGTCCACCATGGCTCCGACCACTTCCGTTTGATCACCTTCAGCAGGACCCACTCTGTGGTGGATGGCGCCTGGCTCTGTAGGTCCCCCTTTTCAGATCCAACTTGTTTAGAGAAAGCTGAGACCAAAGCTGTTAGTTGGTCATAATAAGGCTTGTACCTTATTGAGACTCCTCCCTCTAACATCTAGAACATGGAACATAGAACATAGAACAATACAGCACAGAACAGGCCCTTCGGCCCACGATGTTGTGCCGAACATCTATCCTAGATTAAGCACCCATCCATGTACCTATCCAATTGCCGCTTAAAGGTCGTCAATGATTCTGACTCTACCACTGCCACGGGCAGCGCATTCCATGCCCCCACCACTCTCTGGGTAAAGAACCCACCCCTGACATCTCCCCTATACCTTCCACCCTTCACCTTAAATTTATGTCCCCTTGTAACACTCTGTTGTACCCGGGGAAAAAGTTTCTGACTGTCTACTCTATCTATTCCTCTGATCATCTTATAAACCTCTATCAAGTCACCCCTCATCCTTCGCCGTTCCAACGAGAAGAGGCCGAGAACTCTCAACCTGTCCTCGTACGACCTATTCTCCATTCCAGGCAACATCCTGGTAAATCTTCTCTGTGCCCTCTCCAAAGCTTCCACATCTTTCCTAAAGTGAGGCGACCAGCTCCTGGTCCCGGAAACTGCTGCCCTGTTGTTAGCTCGTACGGGGTAAACCCTGTAATAGAGTTTACTGAGCTTCTAATAGACATTAAGGCTAAAGGTAGGGCATCCACCCAGCTTAACTTCGTATGTGCACACACTTTTCCTATTTCCCTTTATGGACTGGTTCATTCTCTCCACTTTTCCCTGTGACTGAGGATGGTACACCGTTCCAAACGCATGTTTCAGTCCTAAAGCTGCTTCTACTTCTTGCAGGTCTTTATTCTTAAAATGTGTGCCATTATCTGACCTGACTTTCTTTGGAAACCCATGCGTTGGAATATATTGGTTTATCAAAAATTTGATCACTGTCTTCATATCTTCCTTTTTCGCAGGTATCACTTCTGGCCAACCAGTGTATGCATCCACTGGTACCAAACATCCGTTTACTCTCTCTACCATGTCAGTGTAGTCAATCACTATTTCCTGACCTGGCATTCTTGGGGGAGGAAATTTTCCCTCTTGTGGTTTCACTGTTGCTTTTACATTATATTCTGAACACGATTTACATTCTCGGATATAATTTTCACTCATTGCCTGTAGTTCAGCTAATTGGGCTGATTCTTTGCCGCCCTCTATTGGGTCAAGGGTAACACTTACATACATCAGCACCTGCCTGCCTCCCCCTTTTTTCTGAAAGAGAACACCATTTATTGTGTGTGCTTTTTCAGAAATATCGAGGGAAAATGGCTCTTTGTAATCCGGGACCGCTAAATCAGCAGCCCGCGTTAGGGCTTGTTTAAGAGATATAAAACTGTCGTCTGCCTCTGTGGTCCACTGCAAATGGGCAAACAAATTTCTCATGCCTTGCTCATTTACCATGGCTCTTAGAGGGAAAGCAAGCTCCCTATATAAGGGAACAAATTGTCTTCTGTATCCTGCCAATCCAAGAAAATGAGAGCATGTCTTTTACAGTGACTGGTTTGGCATGATGCAGAATGGAGGATCTATGGGATGGAGACACACTTGTTCCCTTGCTGGAAATACCTCTGCCCAAAAAAGACACCGCTCATCTGCAGCATTGTAATTTAGCCCATGAAACTTTGAAACCGATGTTATACAAGAGTAACAGCAATGAGTTTGTAGCTGCCAAACAAGAAACATGGTCGGGTGCCGCCATAAGAATGTCATCCACATATCGGATCAATACCACCCCCTTTGGGAGCATCAGATTTTTCAGCTGCTGTCTCAGTACCTGATTAAACACCCCAGGTGACAAAATGAACCCTTGAGGGACCCTTGTATAACGAAGTTGTTGGCCTTTATAGGTAAACGAAAAATGTCCCTGAAATGATCAGCTAGGGGCAAACAGAAGAATGCATTAGCCAGATCAATGCACGAGAACCACTTATGGTCAGGGGTCAGCACAGACATCGCAGTGTAGGGGTTTGTGACTGGAACTGTCGGAGTAGAAACGACACTGTTGATCCATCTAAGATCATGCGCCATCCTATATTCTGCTTCTCTACAGGTAAGATAGGAGTGTTCCAGGCTGACTGAGAGGGTTCTAGCACCCCTGCTGCTACCAATCATTCAATTGTGTCGGCGTTGCCGGCTTCAGCCTCTGGTTTGTGTGAGTATTGTCTCTGCCAAATCGGAGTGTGGTCTATTACCTCGAATGTGATTGGTGCGACGTGTTCGCAGTAACCAACGTCCGTCGAACCTGCTGACCACAAGGCATCCGGTAGTGTATCAAGCATCGCTGCAGCCTGAGGATGGTCCGTCTTTTCCCTGCCATGACACCTTTCAATCTGCCTATGTTCCAGCAACACCTTGTCAGTTGTTCTGTGCACAATACAATAAGCTTCAACTGAGGGTGAATATTGCAAATCGGGTAACTGAGTCCAAACCCAATCAGTTAGCTCTATCAAGCGTTTGGACATGAGTCCCAGATCTTTGGCCTGATGTTCAGCATGCACTGCCAATGTGAAATGCGGTATAGCTTCTTCAGATATCTCATACCATTCCAACTGTTCCAGAGTTAGTTCCACAACACCCACCGCACCTTCCAGGTGTTGATAGAATGCATGCGGATAGATTTTATTGTCATCTGTCGTAATATAGAGTCACATGAAGGGGATCTGCAGGAGGAGCATAGGGATGCAGCATCTGAACCCAGGGTCACCCTTGGTTATGTAAAGACTGTATGCCGTTATTCTGCCCTTTCTCAGGTTCAAGGAGTCCCCAGTATATATCTGCCCACTGCCCTTCTGCCATTGGTGATGCATCTGGTGATAATATCAGAGTGAATCATTGACATAGAACAATTAACAGAATAGCCAATTGGAAAGGTCACTACGAGTCCATCTGGTCCGCACAGAACCGGGACCCCACATCTCTCCAGCAAGTCACATCCCATCAAATTCACAGGGCATGCAGGTGATGAAATATATTGGTGATAAAAAGTCTGCCCGGCCACTGATGTGATCAGTGGCGATGTCAAAGGCAGATTAGGAGGCTGATTTAAGGGGACATACTGTCCTCGGATCAATCCCTGGCGTCCCTGGGGCCCCATAGCAGGGGACAATTTTCTTCTCCAATGCCCAGGTTGGCCACATTCAAAACATGTGTCCACTGGCTAACCTCTGACTCCTCCACGGCCCTTCCTCTACCACGCATTCCTCCTGGAACACCTCTTGGCCTGCCCTCCGAAAAGGGGGTAGTATGGCTTCGAATCAGGTGCCGGGTCTAGACTCTGCCTGTTATTTTGTGGCAACGGCTGCTGCACCACTGATTAGTCGTCTTTTGGGAGGCCTTCTTTGTCTCATTAACCTTCCGTCTAGCCTCATCAAGCTGTAACTTCAGCAACTGCACTTGTGCTGACTCATTGCTCTGTTTATCTTCATTCTGTTTTGTCCTATATCTCTTCATTTGATGCATCAAATGTTTTTCCCACTGTTCTGTAGAACACCCTGGGATATCAGGATTACTCTCTCTTACCTCTTTTACTTCCTTAGGCATCCCTGCCACAACGGCATTCCTAAACTACATGGTCTGTAGCTGACCTGACCCTGGCTGGCTCCTCGCAGTATCTGTCCACGTGCCTTTACATCTAGCCAAAAAGGCAAGCATCATCTCGCCCTCCTTCATTGTGAAGGTGAGCGAGTGCATTGCTCCCGGTGGAATCGGGAATCTATCCCTCATTGCCCTTCCCACACAGTTGGCATGCTGCACAAACAGGTCCGAGTCAGGTACTAAGGTGGTCCCCGCAGACACTTCAATCTGCTGTACCTCCCACATACTCAATTGTTTGCCCATGAATGCTCTCCAATCACCCATGGCCAACTTGAAGCCTAGTGTGTATTGGCAAAATTTAGTCATCCAGGGTCCACCTCCCTCCAGGGGTGGGGACATTTTATTCAAAATACAATTCATATCCGTACAGGTAAAGGGCTGATACACATCCCCCATAAAAGAGCCTTTATAATCTAGAGGCAGTTGGTGCTGATATTTTATGGGCAGCCGCAATATCTCCCTCTGTCGCAAATCAGAACTGTTTTCAAACGGAGGCTGTACCCCTGAGAAGCCCTGTTCAGTATGCATGGTAAGTGAGCCTTTTAAAGTGACAGGGTACGTGTTTGGACCGCCCCCCTGGGCGGGACTCATCGTCTTCACTATCTGTGCTACTCCTTGACTCCTCCTCTCTTTCTCTTCGGCTTCTTTTGTCCACTTTCTTCCAACCAGTATTGACCCTTTGTTTCCCTTCACATGCTCTTCTACTTCTAATCTAACCTACTCTTCTGCTTTTCCCAAAAGCGGTGACAATTTCTTCCTCTCCTCTTCTTTAGGGACTTTGCCCTGTTTTTGTAAATCTTCCCATATTTCTGCATCACTGTTTTTTTGTTTGTTCTTTGCAAGCCCGCTAATTAACTGACCTCTAACGTTACCCCACTGCTGTTTTACGGACAACACTAAATCAGAAGAACATCCTCCGTTTTCTTCACACTCTTTATCAAATTCCCTATCATTTTATGTATTTCTGTTTTTTTAAAATCCTCCTGTCCAATAACCAATCGGTTTATATTTAATTTAGGCAAGTACACAACCCAATTAAAACAAATCCGGTTGCGAATCAATCTGTATAAAATACACCCAAACAACTTACTCTTACAGTTAAAGTTATCAGCAGTTTCGTTATCACCTTTAAGTTTCTACTGCCTACTCTTTCTCACTGAGACACCACCGTCTTTGTCTCAGAGACATCACTGGCTTTTCTACTACCCTCCGTACATTCCCAATGTAATTTTAAAACTTACAACACATCAATTATCAACCAAAATTCGTGAGCGGTGCTTTTATGAGATCCTGCTCAAAGGACTTTAAACCTTCTCACACATACGTACCTTGGTGCTTTTATGAGGACTCTAACCCCATGGGACTTTAAACCCATACGTATTAAATCAATACTTTATCCGCTTACTATTACTAGGACACTTGCAGTCTAGTGACAACAATCAATTCAGTATCTCCAATCGCAGAACTTCGATATAAACAGGTGTCTGCTCACCTTTTGTTTTGCGGCGCCGCTTGTTGTCATCACCAGACGTCAGTGTCCGTTGTTTCTATTTTTCTCGCGTTTACGTCGCTCTGTCTGGATCACGTCGGGATCACATCAGGCTCACCATATGATGGATTTTAGGCTCAATCTACAAACTTATTTTCTTTTATGTGTGAGCCAAGTCCTGCGTGCTCTTTAAATAAAGCAATAAGAAAAAATATCTAATCTTACACTTTTAGTTTTATTCTAGCAGTAAGTGGATAAAGTATACAGAGCTCTGGGTCTAAACCTTTCTGTCCCTGACAAACTACTCAGTCAGTCAGTTCAGAAAGAACAAAAGACCTATATCTGTCCCTGATCCAGTCTTTTATACCATAGAAAACATCATACCATCACTCAAGTGAAATTGTCTTCTAATTGGCTGTTGCTCCGACTCCATTCCCCGCCTCCTCGCATTTCCGGCTGTCCGACCTCATGTGACCTTCCCTTTTCGGAGACAAAGGACCACTATGCGGCCTCCTTTTCAAGCGCGAAACGGCAGTCTCGCCCACTTCCAGGGCACGAAACGGTCGATCACGTGACCTCCCAGAGCGCGAAACAGGGAGACCACGTGACCGCGCCCGCGTCTCGGAGCATCACGTGATCATCCTCTGTGCGTTCATCAGAGGACCACGTGACCTCCGAGTGCCGAGGACACGCCCCCTAGACCCGACAATTTAGTTTCCAGGTAAGTTTTTTATATATATTTACAGTTTCCACCCACAGGCCAGATGAGTTGGCCATGTTAAATTGCCCAAAGTGTTAGGTGCATTAGTCAGAGTGAAATGGGTCTGGGTGGGTTACTCTCCAGTTGGTCTTGAGGAAGGGCACCGCCCGTTTCTACCTCCTGCCCAAAATCCACAAACCTGCCTGCCCCGGCCGACCCATTGTCTCAGCCTGCTCCTGCCCCACCGAACTCATCTCCGCGTACCTCAACACGGTTCTGTCCCCTTTAGTCCAAGAACTCCCCACCTACGTTTGGGACACCACCCACGCCCTCCACCTCCTCCAGGATTTTCGCTTCCCCGGTCCCCAACGCCTTATTTTCACGATGGACATCCAGTCCCTGTACACCTCCATCCCCCATCACGAAGGACTCAAAGCCCTCCGCTTCTTCCATTCCCGCCGCACCAACCAGTACCCTTCCACTGACACCCTCCTTCGACTGACTGAACTGGTCCTCACCCTGAATAACTTCTCTTTTCAATCCTCCCACTTCCTCCAAACTAAAGGAGTTGCCATGGGCACTCGCATGGGCCCCAGCTATGCCTGCCTCTTCGTAGGATATGTGGAACAGTCCATCTTCCGCAACTACACTGGCACCACCCCCCACCTTTTCCTCCGCTACATCGATGACTGTATCGGAGCTGCCTCGTGCTCCCACGAGGAGGTTGAACAGTTCATCAACTTTACTAACACCTTCCATCCCGACCTGAAATTCACCTGGACTGTCTCAGACTCCTCCCTCCCCTTCCTAGACCTTTCCATTTCTATCTCGGGCGACCGACTCACACAGACATCTATTATAAACCGACTGACTCCCACAGCTACCTGGACTACACCTCCTCCCACCCTGCCCCCTGCAAAAACGCCATCCCATATTCCCAATTCCTTCGTCTCCGCCGCATCTGCTCCCAGGAGGACCAATTCCAACACCGCACAGCCCAGATGGCCTCCTTCTTCAAGGACCGCAGATTCCCCCCAGACGTGATCGACGATGCCCTCCACCGCATCTCCTCCACTTCCCGCTCCTCCGCCCTTGAGCCCCGCTCCTCCAACCGCCACCAAGACAGAACCCCACTGGTTCTCACCTACCACCCCACCAACCTCCGCATACAACGTATCATCCGCCGCCATTTCCACCACCTCCAAACGGACCCCACCACCAAGGATATATTTCCCTCCCCTCCCCTATCAGCGTTCCGCAAGGACCACTCCCTTCGTGACTCCCTCGTCAGATCCACACCCCCCACCAACCCAACCTCCACCCCCGGCACCTTCCCCTGCAACCGCAGGAAATGTAAAACTTGTGCCCACACCTCCTCCCTCACTTCCCTCCAAGGACCCAAGGGATCCTTCCATATCCGCCACAAGTTCACCTGTACCTCCACACACATCATCTATTGCATCCGCTGCACCCGATGTGGCCTCCTCTACATTGGTGAGACAGGCCGCTTACTTGCGGAACGCTTCAGAGAACACCTCCGGCCGCCCGAACCAACCAACCCAATCACCCCGTGGCTCAACACTTTAACTCACCCTCCCACTCCACCGAGGACATGCAGGTCCTTGGACTCCTCCACCGGCAGAACACAACAACACGACGGCTGGAGGAGGAGCGCCTCATCTTCCGCCTGGGAACCCTCCAACCAACAAGGTATGAATTCAGATTTCTCCAGTTTCCTCATTTCCCCTCCCCCCACCTTGTCTCAGTCGGTTCCCTCAACTCAGCACCGCCCTCCTAACCTGCAATCCTCTTCCGGACCTCTCCGCCCCCACCCCACTCCGGCCTATCTCCCTCACCTTGACCTCCTTCCACCTATCCCACCTCCATCGCCCCTCCCCCAGTCCCTCCTCCCTACCTTTTATCTCAGCCTGCTTGGCTCTCTCTCTTATTCTGATGAAGGGCTTATGCTCGAAACATCGAATTCTCTATTCCTGAGATGCTGCCTGGCCTGCTGTGCTTTGACCAGTAACACATTTGCAGCTGTGATCTCCAGCATCTGCAGACCTCATTTTTTACCCGTTTCCACACTGTAGAGAATCTAATCTAACCACGATAGAGTAACAGCACAAGCTACTCATCTGCATCAGGTTGGGATCCTTTCGTTTCACATAACAAAGTTCTTCACCTTTTAGATAACTTCTTACAATCTCCGACTTTAATTTTGTTTCAATCTTTCTTCTAGCGGGAGTGAGAGATATAGAGATTTCTGCGATTGTATTCAGAAGTCCTATTTATAGGACATGGCCACAATACAGGAGCTTACCTCCACTCCTCCTCCTAGCTGTGACTAATATGTATTGTGTACAGAATGTCCTTTTTAATTCCAACATCCTAACTTCAAACCGAGAATGATCTCCTTCTCTGTGAGGATGTTTCCTGATGTTTGTTTCCTAATGTATTATTTACTCACTTCATTGTGTCTTCGACCTGTCTCTACAGAAAGATCCAAGCTTTTTTCATCATGATCTTTCTTTTATTTGTTCTAACACACGCCCTGTTGCATGATGATTGGAATTGGATTCCTGCTGTTCTTAAAACATCTCTTCCTCCCTGTAGGTTCCTTATTTTAATCAGTATGCAATCTAGTTAGTGACAGAACCAATGGATCTGTTGGAGAGCCAGTTAGAGGCAATGAGGAATTTACAAGAGCAAGGGCATGTGATGGATGGCAGTTATAGGAAGGGAGATACAGTCACATAGATGGGTTAACTTCACCAAAGGTAAGAGAGGTAGGTAGTGCAGGAGTCTTCTGTGGCTCTCCCTATTTCAAACAAGTATGCTCTTTTGGAGAATGTAAGGGGTGATGGATTCTCAGGGGAATGTAGCATGAACAGCCAAGTTTCTGGTATCGAGACTGGCCCTAATGCAACGAGAGGTACGTCGAGTTCCAAGAGATCAATTGTGTTAGGGGACTCTCTATTCCAAGGCACACACAGACGTTTCTGAGGCCAGCAATGAAAAATCAGAATGGTGTGTTGCCTCTCTGGTGCCAGGATCAAGGATGTGTCAGAGAGGGTACAGAATGTTCTCAAAGGGGGAGAGGGGCCAGCAGGAGGTCATTGTACACATTGGAATCAACAATATAGGAAGGGAAAAGGATGAGATTCTAAAGGGGGAATATAGAGAGTTCGGCAGGAATTTAAAAAGGAGCTCCTTGAGAGTAGTGCTGCGGTCTAGTGAGGGAAGGAATAAGAGAATAGAGCCGGTGAATGTGTGGCTGTGGAGCTGGTGTATGGGAGAAGGATTCACATTTTCGGATCCCTGGAATCTCTTCTGGGGTAGAAGCGACCTGTACAAAAAGGATGGGGATTACACCAGAATTGGAAGGGGACTAATATCCTGGCAGGGAGATTTGTTAGAGCACCTTGGGAGGATTTAAACTGTTAAGGTGGGGCATGTAACCCAAGGCTTTGTCATAGTGGATAGAGACGTATAGGGCCTGGATGTCCGTGGTGAAGATGAGGCATTGGGAGTTGGGGAAACAAAAGTTTAGATGAGGTGGACAACGTGGGTGGTGCCCTGAACATGTGTGGGGCGGTCCTGGACCAGGGTGAAAGGACAGTGTCAAGGTATGTAGATGATGATCAGCAGGGCAGGAACAGGCTGAGACAATGGGTCAGCTGGGGCAGTCAGGCTTGTGGATCTTCAGTAAGATGAAGAACTGGGGGTTTGGGGTTCATGGACGATGAGGTTAGAAGCTGTCGGTGGGAGATCCCCTGAGGTGATCCTCTGAGGTGATAAGGTTGTGAATGATCTGGGAGATGATGTTTTGGTGATGGGAGGGTGAAGTCATGGTCAAAGTGGCAATAGAAGGAGGTGCCCGTGAGTGTCAAAATACCACTGCGCCCCCCACCTCCCCCCCCCCCCATCTCCCCCCTCCCCCGCCTTGTCTGCTGGTTTGATGGTGAGGTTGAGGTTGGGGTGAAGGGAGTGGAGAGCTGCGTGTTGCGAGGGTGAGAGGTTGTAGTGTGTGAGGGGAGTGGAGAGGTTGAGGTGGTTAATGTCACACTGGCAGTTCGAAATTAAAGAGATTGAGGGCAGGCAACAGACCAGCACGGGGTGTCCACTTGGATCGGGTGTGTTGGAGGTGGGAGAAGGGGTCCTCGGAGGATGGGCGGATTCTTAGTGGAAACAGGAAGCCCGGCTGTGGAGGCGGTGGAAGAAACGTCCGATGTCACAAAGCGTTTTTTCAAATTGTGTTACATTGTATTCTAAACACCAAACTTTCTGATGAGCTGTCACTAAATAACACGTGATGCACTCATTGGTTGGAAGGCGTAGAGCAAACACTGACTTCAAGAATTTACACTGGTGTTTCATCCAATCAGTGCACTGGCTGTTAGCACCAGGATTCAGAATTAAATCACAACAGTATATGTAGATCCAATCTGAAAATGTAGCATCCAAGGAGCGGGAGAGTCAGCGTTTCGGGCATGAGCCCTTCTTCAGGAATGAGGAAAGTGTGTCCAGCAGGCTCAGGGAGGAGGGACATGGGGGAGGGGCGTTGGAAATGTGATAGGTGGAAGGAGGTCAAGGTGAGGGTGGGAGCAGAGAGGTCAGGGAAAAGATTGCAGGTTAGGAAGGCGGTGCTGAGTTCGAGAGATTTGACTGAGACAAGGTCACCCTCACCTTGACCTCCTTCCACCTATCGCATTTCCAATGCCCCTCCTCCATGTCCCTCCTCCCTACCTTTTATCTTAGCCTGCTGGACACACTTTCCACATTCCTAAAGAAGGGCTCATGCCTGAAACGTCGATTCTCCTGCTCCTTGGATGCTGCTTGACCTGCTGCACTTTTCCAGCAACACATTTTCAGCTCTGATCTCCAGCATCTGCAGTCCTCACTTTCTCCTCTGTAGATTCAATGTTAACTTTAAGAGTCCTAATTGTTTATTTACACCTAATCTCAATAAACTTAGAGTCTGCTTTGCTGTCATAACTGTCAGTATAGTGAGGGCACAAGGCCATTCATTGCATCTTCAATTCCTGCTCTTGGTCATCTGTCCTCTCTGTATTTGCAGTCAATCAGCACGATGGGCTCTGTTGCTTTAATCAGGACGTCCTTTCTGTCACTTATAATGCTGAGCTTTTATTATCTTTTATTTTGCTTCCTCATCTTTCACCCTTCAGTGTAGAAATTTTACACAGACTGGAGGAATTCCTGAAGATGGTGAGTGCTGAAGAACTGAAGTGAGAAAGTCTATCACCATAAAACCTGTCTTCAAAAATTTAGACTAAAATGTAATGCTGAATTATAGAACACATTTACTGCACTAGAAAATAGACAGGTAGGAAGGCTCAGAAAAAGGGGTGAACTCAAGAAATGCACAAGATAAAAAACATCCTTTACTCACCAAGTCAGTGATAATAGGATGCTTACCAAGTGATAATAGGATACCCTCAGGCAATTAAGAACATTTGCCTAAACATCGGTGAATCTGTGTGAACAGGACACCAAGTGATAACATTCCCTTGAGCAATTAATGACAGTGTTTGATTCTGACCCCAAAATGAAACTCGGTATGATCAAAAGCCTTGTAATTGACGGTCAGATCCTGTCAAGAATAATGGATTCTTATAACCCCTTGCAAGCGGGGCAGACATAGAGAGAAAAAAATGTCTTTGCTGTTACAAGACCCTGCCTTGAGAGTTCAAAAAGACGAGAGAGAGAGAGAGAGAGAGAGAGAGGGAGGGAGACCATTTTAGCACTGAGGATGTTGAAACCAGTAGAAAATTAACTCTCAGTGCTTATCTTCTATGGATTAAATTTAATTTCATTTTGGGACTTTATGATGATATTGGGTTGCCATTACCAGTTATTAAATACAAACTCTGTCAAAGGTAATATTGATGAAGCTTTAACTTACTTGCTGTTCTTGCAGACCACTCTACAGACCTTACAGACTGCCCCACTGTCAATTCTAACTAATCAGATCTTATACCTTATTTGAATTTGAATTGCAACCTAAAAAGAAAGTATGTTTAATTCAAAGACTGATGAATCAGTTTAAATGCAACCTTACGGTGACATCTCAGCCTCAGGTTCAGAATGATTCAGTGCTTCAAAAGCAGGAGTCTGCTCTGAGCTCAGAACAAAATCCGAACATTGAAGAGATTCTGGCGCAATGTGTCAGGAAGCCACTTTATGGTCAAAAGTTTGCCCTCCTTGCTAAGAAGCCAATTTGTAAAATAATTGTATCTGACATGTGAGCTGTGCAAGGTTACCTTGTGAACTCTCCAATTAGCTTAGACTGGTACTTCTTTATGATAGGGGTTTATCTCACTAGCAGGTCCCTAACTCGGCTGGGTATGTTTTCCCACCCGATGGATGGCTTGGGCCTGTAAAAGTGATTAGTCAAGCGTACACAGCCCTGTCAATTAACTTTTCTCCCTTACGAATTAATGTCTTTCATTGTTATCTGTCTAATTAAGGACATGTAATGTTTTTGTAAACTTCTGTGTAAAGGAAGCCACTTTGTATCAGTACGTCGGGGTAGCCTGCTGGGGCACTTGGTGAGCTGGTACCCTACTCCCCGAGGTTATCAGAACCTAGTCAGTTGAGCTTACAGATAACAGTGTTATGTTGTAATAATGATGCTATTGATAAATAAAGGGGATGACTAAAATTAAACTAATTTGTCTGGAAGATTTTTTTTATTCCAGACTTCCAAAGAGTATGATCTCCGAGACGAACCAAGAGGGAGGCTTATAGGTCACAGTCCATAAGGGATTCCCTGGGGCATCTCATAACTGTACTATAACAAGAGAGGTTACAGAGAATGTTGAATATCTGAAGTAGTTTATAAAGAGAAGGAGAATTGTGGTGTTCTGGAGAATGATGCAAAGTGAAGGAAGTTTGCTGAGTCTCCAGCAGGTTGTAATGTTACAAAGGATTGTAGGGTCAAGACAAGGTTACAATGTTAAGGAGAGTGTATGATTTTGGGCAACTTCCTCAAATGATAAGGCATTTTAGGGTCTGAAGTTATTTACAAAAATATGGAGACCTCCAGGGTCTGGACAACTTTACAGCACTATGGAGGATTGTGGAAGTGATGACAGGTTATTCATTAACAAGATGAATATGGAGAACTATCGGGAGATTGTACAAGTTATAGTTGAAGCAGGAGTGAAATAGGGAGTGTTTTTGTGCTTGAGATTGCATGAGATGGTGTGGCCTCATGCAGTTCACTGTGATAGAGGTTGTCCTCACATCTGGAATTTGTTATTGATAGGGAAAGGAGAGGATTGTAAAGCAAATAATGAAACGCTTCCTGTAATTATGGTACTGTGAAAAAAAATGTTTTTAGCATGAAGTCCATGGTTTGCAGAGACCTTCCAGCAGCCCTATGACATCAGGATCTATTGTTTGTCGGACTTGTGTTAAATGAATGAGGTAAAGATAAAGTTTTGAGTTAATTGCTGATACAAATAGGGACAGCAGCGTAGGAATACTGGAGAGTGGTATACATGGAATCAATGATGATAAAACCATCAGACATTGGAGCATAATTATACCATTCAGTCAATTGAATTTGCTTCTCCATTCATTGAGTTGATCTGATAATCCTCAAATCCGCTCTCCTGTCTTTGACCCAGAGCCATTTAGTCCCTGAATAATTGCAATTTTGTCTGTCTTCTCTTTAATATACTTATTGTTCTAACTTTGACAACCCTCTGTGTTAAAGAGTTGCACAGATTTACTACCGTCTGAGAGATGAATATTCTCTTCATTGCTATCTTAAACATATGATTACCACCAATAACTAGTTTGCAAAAAAACAATAGTAATACACTTAAGAATATACAGTTCACAAACTGCATCTGTTTTTAGAAATGCCCAGTTTTGACAGTGTAAAAGTGAAACGGGTGTTTGATCCTTATTAGTCCCTCCAAACAATCCAGTCATTCTCATCAGCATTCCTGTTCACGTTCTCTTCCGAGAGTCACATCTTATGGTTTCCTTATTCGCTCTGCTGCTTGTTCGACAGTAATTCTCTATTTACTGGTCTCCTCATGACCCTCCTCTTGCCACCTGTCCCATCATTGTGTGTTGCTCTGACTCCTACTGTATTTAACTCCTGTTCCTCCGAAGTCAATATCTAACCCTTGACTGCCAGCTCTCTGACGTGTGGTTTCATTCTGCTCCCTTCCTGTCCTCTGGTTGACAATACTTCTTCTTTGGTAAAAACAATGACTGCAGATGCTGGAAACCAGATTCTGGATTAGTGGTGCTGGAAGAGCACAATAGTTCAGGCAGCATCCGAGGAGCAGTAAAATCGATGTTTCGGGCAAAAGCCCTTCATCAAGAATAAAGGCAGTGAGCCTGAAGGGTGGAGAGATAGTGGAGGGTGGGGGTGGGGAGAAAGCAGCATAGAGTACAATAGGTGAGTCGGGGAGAGGTTGAAGGTAACCTTCATCCCCTCCCTCACTCACCTATTGTAACCCACTCACCTATTGTAACCTTCATCCTCTCCCCGACTCACCTATTGTACTCTATGCTACTTTCTCCCCACCCCCACCCTCCACTATCTCTCCACCCTTCAGGCTCACTGCCTTTATTCCTGATGAAGGGCTTTCACCCGAAACATCGATTTTACTGCTCCTCGGATGCTGCCTGAACTGCTGTGCTCCTCCAGTACCACTAATGCTTCTTCTTTACCCAGTTTTCTTCACTGCTGCTGATCCATAGTTCAGGCTTATTAACTATGCACCCCCCCACCCGCCCCCACCAAACACACCGCATATCCCTTTACTTTCCATTGTTCAGAGTTATTTGAAGTTTTTCTGTATAACCCGGGGGTTAATACTTGCCTATTGCTGTCTGGATATTTGTGCTGCTCTCAGTTGTTTTGTCTATTCACGAATTTATGAATAGACATTAGGGGATATTTCAACATGCTCCTCAACTGCTCTCTGAACTTGGACTGAGTAGCCACGTAAATAAATGTGTTTGTGCAACTATTTAAATTTCTCAGCATGTAGGCAAGTACTTCCAACATCCCATCAGAACTGACGATGGAATCATCAAAATCAAAAAAATATATAATATATACAAACCACAGGAGGATGAAAGTGCCCGATATGGTAAAGAGTAAAATCATTGACTTCCTTCTGCTCTCCATCTCTTGGTCATTGTTCTTTTCATCTTTGTTTTGATGCTCCAGTCCCATACGGACTCGACTGACCATTAAAATGTGTCTGACTGTCATCGCATTGAATAACAGAATTAAACCGAATGGTAATAATGGTGTTAAAACCTTTTCAAACATTCTAAATGCAATCCACCTTGGATCTCTGAAGTAGATTTGCTTATTAGAACAGCGCCATTCTACAATGTTAATTACCCACTTAGGTTTATATCTGCAGTAAATGGGAATGTTTTTTACACATAGGAGAATGCCAGTTGTTGCTAGAACCACAGTCGCAGTTTTCTTGGTGCAATATTTCAATTTCAGTTTCTGGCAAGAAATGGCAACAAATCGATCAAAAGTGAAAGTCACGGTGAACCAGACAGAACAGTCTATGACTACACGAATCACAACATAGAGAGATCGACACACAGAAGTGAGCTTCACGACATTCAATGGGAAATAATAATTGTTGATTCGACGGAGTATGATCTCAGTGATAATGACCAGGAGATCCATCAATGCCATGGCCACCAGGTAGCGAGTGGTGCAAGTGGAAAGTCCACACTTTCCCTGAGACAGAATTGCAATTGCTATTATGTTAACTGCAAAAAATAAAGAAAGACCCGGTGAGTAAACTTAATCTTTTGAGGACAAATAACATCAATTCTGAGCAGAGGTAGGGATTATATTTGTACAGAAAATGTGCACAGGGACCATGTCACAAATAAAAAACAATTCAAACATTAATTTCTCTTTCTGAACCTGTTTTCTTACTGCTCTTGTGATAGATACATAACTTAAATGCATGTCATTTTGAGCAGTACATGGTCATTAGCATAAAACAGACAACAAGTGGCTGTTCCTAAACTTCAGTGCGATTTTAGAATAAAAGAAACTCAGAGTAATCCTCGGCAATAGCAGCACCAGCAGGGTCTGATGGTCGTAGTAAATGGTGGTCAGTTGTTTCAGCTCCAAGACATCTCTATATGAGTTCCTCAGAATAGTGTCCTGGGCCCAACCATCTTCAGCTGCGTCATCAATGACCTTCCCTTTCTCATATGGTCAGCAATGGGATGTTTCCAGATGAGTGCACAATGTTCAGCATCTTTCACAACTTCTCAGATTCTGAAGCAGTCCATGTTCAAATGTGATAAGTTCTGGACAGTACCGACATTTGGCCTGACAACTTACAAGTAACAATCAGGCCACATAAATGCCAGGCTACAACCATGACCAATAAGGGACAACATAGCCACTGCCCTGTGATATTCATTGGTATTACCGTCACTGATTCTTCTGCGATCAATAGCCTGAGCATTACTATTGAACAGAAAACTCAACTTACCCACATTGGCTACAAGAGCAGGTCATGGCTCAGAATACTGATTCAAATAACTCACCACCTGTGTCCCCAAAGTCTGTCTGTCACCTGCAAGTGTGGTGGAATACATCCCACTTGCCTGGGATGGTGGAGCTCCAATAACAGTCAAGGAACCTGACACCATTCAGGTTTAATTAACATTACATCAACGAGCGTCCACTCACCTGACCACCAATGCTCAGTGGCACCAAAGTATAGCATCCACAAGATGGACTGTAGAAATTCACCAAGGATCCTTAGAAAGCAGCATTTAAACTCACAGCCACTTCTGTCCAGGACAAGAGCAACAAATACACGGGAACATCAGCACTTTAAATTTCACTCCAACTCTCCAAAATGCTGGTGCCAAACTACTTTCCATTCTGTCCAGTTAATGTGTCCAGTTAATGGCAAGAGCCTGAACAATGTTGATGGACAAAGGGATCTTGGGGTACATGTTCATAACTCCCTGAAAGTGGCCACACAGGTAGATAGGGTGGGGAAGAAGGCCCAATGTATGTTTGCCTTTATTGCTCGAGGAATTGAGTACAAGTGTCAGGATGTCATGGTGCAGTTTATAGGGCTTTACGTAGGCCACATTTTGAGTATTGCATTCAGTTCTGGTTGTCACAGTACAAGAAGGATTTGGAGGCTTTGGAGAGGGTACAGAAGAGGTTTACCAGGGTGTTGTCTGGATTAGAACGTGTGAGGAACAAGGAGAAACTCGGGTTGCTTTCTCTGGTGCAGCAAAGGAGGTGGAGAGAGTTGGTAGAAGTCTCTGAAATTATGGGATGCCTGGATAGGTTTGACAGTCAGAATGTGTTTCCCAGAGTCAAAATGTCTAATACTATGAGGTATGCATTTAAGGTGAGAGGGGAAAGTTCAAAGGAGCCATGGGGAGCAAGTATTTTACACTGAGTGGCAGGAGTCTTTGTTGGTGGTGGCAATTACAATAGGGACAATGAAAGTAATTTTGGATGATCACATGAATACGTAAAGAATGGAGGAATACAGATCAAAGGCAGGCAGAAGGAATTAATTTAATTTGGCGTCATGTATGCCAACATCATGTGTCAATGGGCCCCTTCCTGTGCTGTATTGTTCTATGTTCTATGCAAGACTGCAAGATGTTTTAGATATCATAAAGGTTATGGAGAGGCAAGAGTGGACATGAAACCACTGGAAATGTGCCTGGAGAAGTAGCAATAGGGAACAAAGAAATGCTGGAGAAACCTTGCATCAGTTTTCCCAGTGCGTGCCACCAGTAACATCCCAGAACCATAAGGGGTCTGGGAGAGGGTTGAGTGTAGCGGCCACCATTTCAGAGAAGGTGCTGGGAATGCTGAAAGGTTTGAAGGTGGATAAATAACCCGGACTGGATGGGTTACATCACAGGGTTCCAAAGGAGATAGCTGAGGAGGTTGTAAAGGTATTGGTGGTGATCTTTCAGAAATCACTGGGGTCAGGTAGGGTCCTGAGGACTGAAAATGACTAATGTTAACACCCCTGTTTAAGGAGGGAGAGAGGCAGAAGACAGATTACTATAATCTGGAAGGTATGGCCTTGGTCATTTCTCAGACTTGAGAGTTTGTTTTTGTGGTTGCGATTGGTGAATATATAATAAAATAGAAAGAAATATTAAGACTTCCTCAAGGTTCTGCCTGACAAATCTGTCAGGATTTTTTGAGGAGGGAATGAGCAAGTTAGACAGAGGAGAGCCAGTGGATGTGACCAATTTGGATTTCTAGAAGGCCTTTGACAAAGTGCAGCACAGAAAGCTGTTGTGTAACGATGCTGCTCCTTTAGCAAGGTTATGTTGGCATTGTGTTTTTTTATAATGAGGTCAAAAAAGGCTAAAAGATTTCAAAAAGTCTACGTTCAAGTTTTTAGTGACAGTTAGATTAGAGCTAACAGGAACTGCCTCTGGCAAAAGTTCCCCTCTAAGCCACTCACCACCCTGACTTGGAAATATACTGCTGTTCCTTCACAGTCATTGGATCAAAATCCTGGAATTCTCACCCTCCCTCCATTGTGGGTCAACCCACAGTAAATGGACTGCAGCGATTCAAGAAGGCAGCTCACCCCAACCTTCTCAAGGTCAAACAGGGAGGGGCTATCAATGCTGGCCAGCCAACAACACCCCCAACTCCCACAAATGAACAGTAAAAAAGACAAGGATTTATGAATAAAATCAGAGTAAAAAGAGAAAGAATGTATCAAGTTAAAAGAGCAAAAAGAAAACGATGGAGTTTGAACTTCAGAAATCGGCACTGAGACAGGAATGTAAAACTTCACTCCCTGAAGCCGGGACAACTTGTGAGAAAGAGCAGAGAGTTAAAACACAAGATTAGCAGCTGAAATGACTGACAATTATGATTTGCTTCATAAATCCAAGACTGGCTTCCAAAATTAATAACATCCATTCAGGATAGAAATTGGGGAAAAAGCAAAATCCTTACATGGAAAGGAAAAGGTTGATGTCGGTGTAGACCATAAGGATAACCTACCACAGGGTAAAGAGGAAACCCTTGAAGGGGAAAGAGAAGGTGAAAAGCTCCGGTGTTTTCACTGCAATAAAGTAGGCCACATGAAACCACAGTGTCAGTGAGTTAGGAAATGCACTGGGAAGTCAGATGTAGGAAAACAGGATCAGCCTGTGAATTTAGTCAGAGTGTTAATGGAAAGCACAGCGGAGGCCAGAAAGCTGCACCAGAATGTCCAACCTGGTCAGAGGTTGGTTAAGGAGGAAATGCCAGATCTTCATAAATATTGTACATGCGAAGGTAAAGTTTATTTACATCGGCCAGGAACAGCAGCTAAAGAGGTTACAATTCGAAGAGATACTGGATCCTCTCAATCTGTGATGTTAAAGATGAAAAGATATGTACATCTGAAACACTATTGTCAGCAAAGGTGCTAGCAACAGGAATTCACGGTGAGAGAAGATGTGCTCAATTATGTAAAATGAGGTTAGAGTGTCCAGTGAAGAGTGAAGAAGTCATGGTCAGCGAACTGGACAAACTCTCAGCTCCAGGAATACAATTTGTCTGTGCTCATGAAAGAGCTGGTTCCCAGGTAGGAGTGCTGCCCACTGTGTTTGGAAAGCCAGTGGGAACTCAGGCAATTGAATTACTGCAGGGATGTATCCTGGGGTTTTTGCGGACAGTGGAGTAACAAGGTGATAAAGTCTCCAGTTGAGACAGGAGCGATCAACGAGTAGATCAACACAAGAAAGATGAAGTGGAATTAACAGAGACTCTGTTTAATCAGATGATTTACACAAATCAGGAGCAGGTAGATAACACAGCAGACATCTTTAGCTCAGATCAACTAAATGAGTTACAGCACAAAGATGAACATTCAAAGCAATTTTATCAATAAACATACACAGAGGAAGAACTTGAGCATATCCCTGAATGTCATTCTATTAAAAATGATATCTTAATGAGGAAATGGAGACCATCATATATCCAGGCCAATTAGAAATGGGCAGAAGGTCATCATATTGCCAGAGGGTTCTCGAAAGGCAGTGTTGCGAGTGGTGCATCAGCTACCACTAGGGGATCATTTAGTCGTGAGAACACCTCAAGCTAAAATACAAGAACATTTCTTGCTGGCTGGACTGCACAAGGATGTAGCTGAATTTTGCCAGAGATACTTGTTAGGAAGGAAGATGTGTTGGACATTTTGAACAACTTGAGGATAGACAAGTCCCCCGGGTCTGACGGGATATATCCTAGGATTATGTGGGAAGCAAGAGAGGAAATTGCAGTACCATTGGCAATGATCTTTTCGTCTTCACTGTCAACGGGGGTGGTACCAGGGGACTGGAGCGTAGCGAATGTTGTGCCCCTGTTCAAAAAAGGGATTAGGGATAACCCCGGGAATTACAGGCCAGTTAGTCTTACTTCTGTGGTAGGCAAAGTAATGGAAAGGGTACTGAGGGATAGGACTTATGAGTATCTGGAAAGACACTGCTTGATTAGGGAGAGCCAGCACGGATTTGTGAAGGGTAGGTCTTGCCTTACAAGTCTTATTGAATTCTTTGAGGAGGTGACCAAGCATGTGGATGAGGGTAGAGCAGTGGATGTAGTGTACATGGATTTTAGTAAGGCATTTGATAAGGTTCCCCATGGTAGGCTTATGCGGAAAGTCAGGAGGCATGGGATAGAGGGAAATTTGGCTAAACTGGCTAACCGGTCGAAGTCAGAGAGTGGTGGTAGATGGTAAATATTCAGCCTGGAGCCCAGTTACAAGTGGAGTTCCGCAGGGATCAGTTCTGGGTCCTCTGCTGTTTGTAATTTTTATTAATGACTTGGATGAGAGAGTCGAAGGGTGGGTCAGTAAATTTGCAGATGATACGAAGATTGGTGGAGTTGTGGACAGTGAGGAGGGCTGTTGTCGGCTGCAAAGGGACTTAGATATGATGCAGAGCTGGGCTGAGGAGTGGCAGATGGAGTTCAACCCTGCCAAGTCTGAGGTTGTCCATTTTGGAAGAACAAATAAGAATGCGGAATACAGGGTTAACGGTAGGGTTCTTAGTCAGGTGGAGGAACAGAGGGATCTTGGGGGTCTATGTACATAGATCTTTGAAAGTTGCCACTCAGGTGGATAGAGCTTGTAAGAAGGCCTATGGTGTATTAGCGTTCATTAGCAGAGGGATTGAATTCAAGAGTCGTGAAGTGATGTTGCAGCTGTACAGGACTTTGGTTAGGCCACATTTGGAGTACTGTGTGCAGTTCTGGTCGCCTCACTTTAGGAAAGATGTGG
This sequence comes from Hemiscyllium ocellatum, assembly GCF_020745735.1. Lineage (NCBI taxonomy): Eukaryota > Metazoa > Chordata > Chondrichthyes > Orectolobiformes > Hemiscylliidae > Hemiscyllium > Hemiscyllium ocellatum. The sequence goes on along the minus strand of NC_083421.1, from coordinate 14,851,736 downwards.
AAGCTTTGGAGAGGGTGCAGAGAAGATTTACCAGGATGTTGCCTGGAATGGAGAATAGGTCGTACGAGGATAGGTTGAGAGTTCTCGGCCTTTTCTCGTTGGAACGGCAAAGGATGAGGGGTGACTTGATAGAGGTTTATAAGATGATCAGAGGAATAGATAGAGTAGACAGTCAGAAACTTTTTTCCCGGGTACAACAGAGTGTTACAAGGGTACATAAATTTAAAGTGAAGGGTGGAAGGTATAGGGGAGATGTCAGGGGTGGGTTCTTTACCCAGAGAGTGGTGGTGGCATGGAATGCGCTTCCCGTGGCAGTGGTAGAGTCAGAATCATTGGCGACCTTTAAGCGGCAATTGGATAGGTCCATGGATGGGTGCTTAATCTCGGATAGATGTTCGGCACAGCATCGTGGGCCGAAGGGCCTGTTCTGTGCTGTATTGTTCTATGTTCTATGTTCTATGTCACACATATCAGATGATTGGTAAACCACAGGCAGTAATAACACCTGTACCTTTCATATCTATTCCTGCATTTGGGAAACCTTTCACAAGAGTAAATGTGTATGATGCCTACCTAAAACAAAAAGTGAGAATCAATATTTGTTCACAATAATAAAAGTGTTGATGGGATTTCCAGACATGATTCTATTACGCAGTATCACAGCTCAAAGGATTGTAGAGGAATTGCTCTATTCTTGATTCGATACAGACCACCCACAGAGATACAATCACAAGGGTCAAACTTCACATCAAAATTATACTGAGTTATGGACAGCTTCAGAATAAAATAATTAAAATCTATTGCTTCCCATCCAGAGTTGTAGGGAACACTGGAAAGGTGGCATCAGACATGAAAGACAGACTTGAGGGCTGACAGTTAAGACTATCCAGTTGATTAGGATAAGGGAATTCTGTTTGTGTTTTTTTTGTGATCAGAGATGAACCACATCAATTGAACAAATTCAGTCCATAGTGAATTCATTTTTGGTCAGCAAGTAAGATTACCGCAAAAATTTATGAAGAGACGTTGGGAAGTCATAATTCAGAAACCATATATTTGACTGCATGTCAAATTTTCAGAAGCAATTAACTAGAGTGGGGGAGTTGGCCAGACAGCATTTAGATGTATTACAGCATACAATGGAACAGGAAACAGACAAGATATCAAAAATTTGCATTTTTGCAATCAGAGACAATGTAATCATGCCACTTCCAGTGATAGCTGATGCTTTAAATCAAGGTTTAGTGGACCTTATTATGTCAAAAGAAAACTGAGTGAAATGAACGATTTGATATGGAGTCCAGACAGAAATAAATCTCAAAGAGTGTGACATGAACATGCTCAAAAGGTACTTTGACAGGGAATGAAAGCCAAAGGAGGCTGTGTTATTGGTTAGAACACAGAGTGAATAACCAAGTTCAGAGGATTGTGAATTGGACATTCCTCAAACTAAATTGGACAATGAAGAGGTTGTCAAAAATTAGGATAAATTGTTGAGGAAAGTTGAAATGACTGAAAAGAGTTATTAATATCACATGGGGAGTTATGTGGAAATACACTGGGAAGTAATAACCTAATTATGCATGATGTAGATATCGGAGATGCCATTCCAATTAGGCAACATCTTTGTAGGCATAAGCCTCTAAAGTTGTCACAGGTTCAACATCAGATTGAACACATGCTCCAAGATGACATAATCAAAGTGAGTTACAGTGACTGGAGCTCACACACAGCAATGAGACCAAAACCAGATGGTACCCAACAGTTTTGTGTGGGCTATTGCAAAGTCAATGCAGTTACAAAGACTGTTGCATATCTGATTCCACATTTGGAAGAATGTGTTGAGAAGGTGGGACAAGATCAACTTGGTCTGAGGATAATAGCAGGTACCTTTGTCAGAAAGAGCGAAGACACTTTAGGCTTTTGTAATGCCGAATGGACATTATCAGCTTAAAGTCATGCTGTTTTGTGTGAAAAATATGCGAGCCACATTTCAGAGACGACCAATAAGGTCATTGCCAGATTGTGGCGTCTATGTCAATGACCTGGTGATTTTTAGTCACACGTGAAAGGAACATTTACAACAGTTAGAGGTGGGAAGGGGAGGAAGCGGGCAGTGCAGGGATCCCCTGTGGCCGTTCCCCTCAACAATAAGTATACCGCTTTGGATACTGTTGGGGAGGATGGCCTAGCAGGGGTAAACTGCAGTGACCTGGTCTCTGGCACGATGTCTGGCTCTGAGGCTCAGAAGGGAAAGGAGGAGAGGAGGAGAGTGCTAGTTATAGGAGACTGTATAGTTAGAGGAACAGACAGGCGATTCTGTGGACATGGGCGAGACTCTCAAATGGTTTGTTGCCTCCCGGGTGCCAGGGTCTGAGACGTCTCGGACCGTGTCTTCAGAATCCTTAAGGGGGAGGGTGTGCAGCCAGAAGTCGTGGTGCACATTGGCACTGATGACATGGGTAGGAAGAGGGGTGGGGAGGTCATTCAGGAGCTCAGGGAGTTAGGCTGGAAGCTAAAAGCTAGGATGGATAGAGTTGTCATTTCTGGGGTGTTGCCGGTGCCACGTGACAGTGAGGCAAGGAATAGGGAGAGAGTGCAGTTGAACACGTGGCTGCAAGGATGGTGTAGGAGGGAGGGCTTCAGGTATTTGGACAATTGGACTGCATTCTGGGGAAGGTGGGACCTGTACAAACAGGACGGGTGGCACCTGAACCAGAAGGGCACCAATATCCTGGGAGGTAGGTTTGCTAGCACTCTTCGGGGTGGGGGGGTTTAAACTAATTTGGCAGGGGGATGGGATCCAGACTTGTAGTCCAGCAAAGTAGATTTGCTGTTTTTCAGGATGTCCAAGAATGTAGGGAGGCTGTGGAGAAGATAGCACTGACAGGGAATACTTGTGGACACAGAATTGGGCTCAAGTGTGTATTCTTCAACACAAGAAGTATCAGAAATAAAGTGGGTGAACTTAAAGCGTGGATCGGTACTTGGGACTACGATGTTGTAGCCATCACTGAAACGTGGATAGAAGAGGGACAGGAATGGTTGTTGGGCGTTCCTGGTTACAGATGTTTCAGTAAGATTAGGGAGGGTGGTAAAAAAGGAGGAGGTGTGGCGTTGCTAATTAGAAATGGTATAATGGCTGCAGAAAGGCAATTCGAGGGGGATCTGCCTTTGGAGGTAGTTTGGGCTGAAGTCAGAAATAGGAAAGGAGCAGTCACCTTGTTGGGTGTTTACTATAAGCCCCCCAATAGCAGCAGAGATGTGGAGGAACAGATTGGGAAACAGATTTTGGAAAGGTGCAGAAGCCACAGGGTTGTAATCATGGGCGATTTCAACTTCCCAAATATTGATTGGAAACTCTTTAGATCAAGTAGATTGGGCAGGACAGTGTTTGTGCAGTGTGTCCAGGAAGCTTTTCTAACTCAGTATGTAGATTGTCCGACCAGAGGGGAGGCCATATTGGATTTGGTGCTCGGTTATGAACTGGGACAAGTGATGGGCTTGTTAGTGGGTGAGCATTTTGGTGTTGGTGACCACAATTCTGTGACTTTCACCTTGGTTATGGAGAGATATAGGTGCGTGCAACAGGGTATGTTTTACAATTGGGGTAAGGGTAAATACGATGCTGCAAGACAGGACCTGAGGAGCATACGTTGGGAGCATAGGCTGTCAGGGAAGGATGTAATTGAAACGTGGAACTTTTTCAAGGAACAGATACGATGTGTCCTTGATATGTGTGTACCTGTCAGGCAGGAAAGAGATGGTCGTGTGAGGGAACCTTGGTTGACAAGGGAGGTTGAATGTCTAGTAAGGAGGAAGAAGGAGGCTTACATAAGGTTGAGGAATCAAGATTCAGACCGAGCGTTGGAGGGATACAGGATAGGCAGGAGGGAGCTGAAGAAAGGAATTAGGAGACCTAAGAGAGGGCATGAAAAATCTTTGGCGGGTCGGATCAAGGATAAACCCAAGGCCTCTTGTGCCAATGTGAGAAACATGAGAATGACGAGAACGAGGGTAGGTCCGATCAAGGACAGTAGTGGGAGACTGTGTATTGAGTTGGAAGAGATAGGAAAGGTCCTGAATGAGTACTTTTCTTTAGTATTTACAAATGAGAGGGACCATATTGTTGAAGAGGAGAGTATGAAACGGACTGGTAACCTAGAGGAGATACTTGTTAGGAAGGAAGATGTGTTGGGCATTTTGAAAAACTTGAGGATAGACAACTCCCCCGGGCCTGACGGGATATATCCAAGGATTATGTGGGGAGCAAAAGAGGAAATTGCAGAGCCATTGGCAATGATCTATTTGTCTTCACTATCAACTGGGGTGGTACCAGGGGAGTGGAGAATGGTGAATGTTGTGTCCCCTGTTCAAAAAAGGGAATAGGGATAACCCGGGAATTACAGGCCAGTTAGTATTACTTCGGTGGTAGGCAAAGTAATGGAAAGGGTACTGAGGGATAGGATTTATGAGTATCTGGAAAGACACTGCTTGATTAGGACCAGCCAGCATGGATTTGTGAGGGGTAGGTCTTGCCTTACAAGTCTTATTGAATTCTTTGAGGAGGTGACCAAGCATGTGGATGAGGGTAGAGCAGTGGATGTAGTGTACATGGATTTTAGTAAGGCATTTGATAAGGTTCCCCATGGTAGGCTTATGTGGAAAGTCAGGAGGCATGGGATAGTGGGAAATTTGGCCAGTTGGATAGAGAACGGGCTAACCGGTCGAAGTCAGAGAGTGGTGGTAGATGGTAAATATTCAGCCTGGAGCCCAGTTACAAGTTGAGTTCTGCAGGGATCAGTTCTGGGTCCTCTGCTGTTTGTAATTTTTATTAATGACTTGGATGAGGGAGTCGAAGGGTGGGTCAGTAAATTTGCAGACAATACGAAGATTGGTGGAGTTGTGGACAGTGAGGAGGGCTGTTGTTGGCTGCAAAAGGTCTTAGATATGATGCAGAGCTGGGCTGAGGAGTGGCAGATGGAGTTTAACCCTGTCAAGTGTGAGGTTGTCCATTTTGGAAGGACAAATAAGAATGCGGAATACAGGGTTAACGGTAGGGTTCTTAGTAAGGTGGAGGAGCAGAGGGATCTTGGGGTCTATGTTCATAGCTCTTTGAAAGTCGCCACTCAGGTGGATAGAGCTTGTATGAAGGCCTATGGTGTTTTAGCGTTCATTAGCAGAGAGATTGAATTCAAGAGTCGTGAGGTGATGTTGCAGCTTTACAGGACCTTGGCAAGGCCACATATGGAATACTGTGTGCAGTTCTTGTCACCTCACTTTAGGAAGGATGTGGAAGCTTTGGAGAGGGTGCAGAGGAGACTTACCAGGATATTGCCTAGAATGGAGAATAGGTCGTACGAGTATAGGTTGAGAGTGCTAGGCCTTTTCTCATTGGAACGGCAAAGGATAAGGGGTGACTTGATAGAGGTTTATAAGATGATCAGAGGAATAGATAGAGTAGACAGTTAGAGACTTTTTCCCCGGGTACAACAGAGTGTTACAAGGGGGCATAAATTTAAGGTGAAGGGTGGAAGGGATGTCAGGGTAGGTTCTTTACCCAGAGGGTGGTTGGGGCATGGAATGTGCTGCCTGTGGGAGTGGTAGAGTCAGAATCATTGGTGACCTTTAAGTGGCAATTGAATAAGTACATGGATAGGTGATTAAGCTCGGACAAATGTTCGGCACAACATCCCAGGCCAAAGGGCCTGTTCTGTGCTTGTTGTTACAGCTATTCATTTGGAAAATTGTGCGTGTGACAGGAAAGGTAAAGGTGATTCCTGATGCATTGTTGAGGCATGAATGAGATACTGAGGCATTTGGTAGCAAGAGTAAGATAGACTGAAAAAAAACATAGTTTTGAATGTTTGCATGAATATTGTCCAATTAATGTATTTGTGTTTTGTGGAGTACTAACAGTTTCAAATTAAGGGTTTTAAATGAAGCCATCCTTGGATATTGATAGTTTATTCTTTAAAGGGGGAGGTGTGATGCTGCTGCTCCTTTAACAAGTTTATGTTGTGCCTTTTTTTTCAGAGAGATTGTAAAAGTCACAGATTCCAAGAAGTCTAAGTTGAAGGGTTTTAGGAATAATTCGATAATCACTCATAGGTGCTGCATCAGGCAAAAAGCTTTTACGTTTTAAAATAAGTATCACATCAGGTGAGTGGCTTGTTCTCCCAGCACAGCTTCTCTCTGGTTTGGGTTGTCTTCTTTGGCAGTCTGGCTATTCACTGAAAGCATCTTGGAGAAAGTGAGGACTGCAGATGCTGGAGATCAGAACTGAAAATGTGTTGCTGGAAAAGCGCAGCAGGTCAGGCAGCATCCAAGGAGCAGGAGAATCGACGTTTCCAACGATCCTCCCCCAAGTCCCTCCTCCCTACCTTTTATCTGAGCCTGCTTGGCACACTCTCCTCATTCCTGAAGAAACGCTTATGCCCGAAACGTCGATTCTCCTGCTCCTTGGATGCTGCCTGACCTGCTGCGCTTTTCCAGCAACATATTTTCAGCTCTTATCCACTGGAAGCAGTCAGGCAGTTGAAGCTGAGGATGCAAAGGAGCAGGTCCATGCTGGTTCTCTCTCTCTGACTGCTCTGCTGTAAGACCCTGGGTTTGATTTACCTCTTTTTTGCAAAAGGGTGTTTATGGGGATTGTTGCAATTATTTGGAACAGCATCATTAAGTTGGGATGACCTACTGATTTTTCAGATAAGTTAAGTTATTGAGTATTGTGTTCTCTAGTTTGGTTTCATTCAGTAATCTTGTAAAGAAATTATGTTTTGTATTGACCACCTGCATCCCTTCTGAAATATTCACATTGCACCTGCTTAAAACAATACAGTTAAAGTTAGGGTACTTTCTTGAAATGTTTTGAGGGGGTCTGACCTGGATGAGAACAGTTGAATACGATAAGAGGCCATGGTATTAGAGGCAAGGTACTGGCATGGATAGAGGATTGGCTAACTGGCAGAAGGCAGAGAGTCAGGACAAAGGAGTCTTTTTCAGGATGGCAGCTCGTAACTCGTGGATGTTGTCTGAGGTCAGGGCTACACCTCAGCTATTCACATTATACATTACCGATGTGAAAGAAGGCACTGAGGGCAGTGTTGCTAAATTAGAAATGGCACAAAGATAGCTGGAGTGTTGGAGTGGCGAGGCTGCAGAAGGACTTGGATCTGCGCAGCGAGTGGGAAAGCAAATGGCACATGAGTAACAATTTGGGGAGATGTGAGCAAACGTAGTTCATGAGGAAAACTTTACACACTTTCCTAAATTGGGACAGGCTTCAAAAATCTGAAGTCCAATGCGACTTGAAAGTCTGAGGACAGAACTCTCTTCAGATTAAAGTGCAGCTTCCATTGACAGTTAGGAGGGAAAATGCAGGGTAGACGTTCATTTCAAGAGGGCTAGAATACAAGAGGAGAGATGTACTACTGAGATTGCATTGGGAATATAGTGAGCAGTTTTGAGCCTCATATTTCAGGAAGGATGTGGTGGAGTTGGAGGGGTCCGGAGGAAGTTTACAAGAATGATGCTGGGGTTTAGGGTGTGTCACATGAGGAGCAGCTGAGGACTCGGGGTCTGTACTCACTGAAGGTCAGGAGGGTGAGGTAGAGATCTGATCGAAGCTTACAGAAGTGATAGGCCTGGATAGAGTAAACATGGAGAACCTGTTTCCATTAGTAGGAGAGACCAGGACCTGAAAACACAGCCTCAGTGTGAAGGGACCACCCTTTAGAACTGATGTGTTGAGGATTTTCTTCAGCGAGAGAATAGTTTATCTGTGGATCTCATTGAAACAAAGGATGATGGAGACCATTGAGTGCATTTGCCATGGAAGCCAACATGTTCTTGATTAGTGAAGGGATCAAGGGTAAGAGGGAGAAGGAAGGAGAATGGGTTTGAGGAATATATTGGCCCTGATTGATTGGAAGAGCAGACTCAATGGGGTGAATGGCTAGAACATAGAACATAGAACATAGAAAAATACAGCGCAGTACAGGCCCTTTGGCCCTCGATGTTGCACCGATCCAAGCCCACCTAACCTACACTAGCCCACTATCCTCCATATACCTATCTGTTTAAATGCCCATAAAGAGGGAGAGTCCACCACTGCTACTGGCAGGGCATTCCATGAACTCACGACTCGCTGAGTAAAGAATCTACCCCTAACATCTGTCCTATACCTACCACCCCTTAATTTAAAGCTACACCCCCTCATAATAGCTGACTCCATTCACGGAAAATGTTTCTCATTGTCAATCCTATCTAACCCCTAATCATCTTGTACACCTCTAAACCTTCATTTCTCCAATGAAAACAGCCCCAATTGCCTCAGCCTTTCCGCATACGATCTTCCTACCATACCAGGCAACATTCTGGTAAACCTCCTCTGCACCCATTCCAGTGCCTCCACGTCCTTCCTATAGTATGGCAACCAAAACTGCACACAATACTCCAGATGCAGCCGCACCAGAGTCTTATACAACTGCAACATGACCTCAGGATTCCGGAACTCAATTCCTCTACCAATAAAAGCCAGTACGCCATATACCTTCTTCACAGCACTATTTACCTGGGTGGCAACTTTCAGAAATCTGTGTACATGGACACCAAGATCCCTCTGCTCATCCACACTACCAAGTATCTGCCCATTAGCCCAGCACCCCATCTTCTTGTTACTCTTATCAAAGTGAATCACTTCACGGTTATCTACATTGAACTCCATTTGCCACCTTTCTGCCCAGCTCTGCAGCTTATCTATATCCCGCTGTAACCTGCCACATCCTTCCTCACTGTCAACAACTCCACCGACTTTCGTATCATCCGCAAAGTTCGGCTAGTTCTGCTCCTCCATCTTGTGGCCTTATTGTGCGCTCACGGATGCACTGCAGTTCTTGCAGCAAATTAAAGCTCAATCTAGCGGTAACATATTGGCAATGGATAGAAGCTTCACTGGCTGATAAGAAACTGTTGGCAAAAAGAAATTAGTCATTTTCCGGTTGGCAAGATGGAATGGATGGTGTGCCATAGGGATACAGTGGAAAGTTTCCAGTCTGTTACAAGCTCGAAAGGACATTACCAGGACCACATCTGGAACTGTGAACATCATTGGGATCCTTATTGAAGGAAGGATGTAAATGCATTGAAGTAGCTCAGAGAATGTTTCAACTAATAGCTGGAATGGACAGCTTGTCTTATGAGAAAATTTTGAGGTGATGTCTTTTATCAGCTAGAGTTGAGGAAAGTTACAGATGAATGGGATCCCTACAGCATGGAAACAGGCCATTTGGTCCAACAAGTCCACACCTATCCTCTGAAGAGTAACCCTCCTAGACCCATTCCTCTCCCCAATATGTAACCATGACTGATGCACCTAACCTACATATCCCTGAACACTATGGGCAATTTAGCATGGCCAATTCACCTAACCTGCACATCTTTGGATTGCGGAAGGAAACCGGAGTGTCCAGAAGACATACACGCAGACACGGGGCAAATGTGCAAACTCCACACAGACAGTAGCCCGAGGATGGAATTGAGCCTGGTTCCCTGGCGCTGTGAGGCAGCCGTGCTCACCACTGAGCTGTCGTGCTGCCCTTGATTGAAACATCTAAATTCCTGACTGGTCTTCACATGTTGGTCGTGAAGATGGCGTTTCCTCTTGTCTGAGAATCTAGAATTAGGTAATGCCATTTAAACATTAGGGGCCTCCTATTTAAGGCAGATGTGAGTCTTTGGAAATCCATTTCTTAAAAACTGTTTGAAACAGAGTAAAATGAATCGTTATAAGGCAATGGTACATAGATCCTGAGAAGCTGGGTAGGGTGGGCTGTTGAAGAATGGGCAGAAATGTGGAGCAATCTGCTAGATCATGATCTAAGTGAATGGTGGAGCAGTTTTGAGAGAGAGAGAGACTAAACTACTCCTGCTCTTAATTTACACAATCATACCAAATTACATGGAAGTCAGGCTTGGCTAAATGTTCTATCAGATGACATGTGGTATAATATTGGGATACTAGTGTGAGTATGCAGATGTGATATTTTACACGTGGTATAACGAACACATTTTAATCCACAGTGGATAGTGACTCCCAGCTGTTCTCAGCAACATGAGAGCAGAATACGATTGATAGATGATTGACAACAGCAGAGTGAAACAACATTTGAATGATGGAGGAATTGACACTGACTCCACATTTCAGCCGACTTTCAGACAACTCAGGCTGGAATACAACATGTTGGTGTCCAACAGGAGCAGTAAATTTCAAGAAAGATATGGAAATATATGAAAATGACCACAAGGTGAAGTGAAGTGAACAGAAAGCTGGGTAGATTTTATATTCTACACAAGAACTTGAATTGAGTGAGATGATCTGCATATGGTGACAATGAATAAAGTCTGCAGTTCTGACATTTTACCAGAAATATTTTAGAATATTTCCTCAAGGACAAGTCAACTGTTTGTGTTCCTGAGTCTGGTCATTTTCATGGATGTTAGCGACGGTGTGTAATGGAGGAATTAGGAAAACCAGCTTCGAGATTAGAAATTGTTGAGTAAATTAGAAATCAATTATGAGATGTTTATAAGGATTGTTGAGGATCAGAGATTTATAGGAAAACTGTTCTTCCATGCTTTTCCATTCTGTCTTCACTCTGTCTCAGTCTTCCTCTGTTCATTAAACTACTTTCACTCAATGAGGTCTGAACAAGCCAGAAAATGTAAACTCATTGGAATTTGAATGTTGTAAGTCCTCACCGCCTGCCTTTGTGAGATGGAAATGCAGTAAACCCAGGTCTCCAACTGGTCTTGTAATTTTCACACCCCAGTGTGTTCCCTTTATTCTATTCACCATCCCACAGTGCATTTCATTGTCAAGGGAGGTGAAGAAGAGTCAAATGTTATTCAATGACTACAATTACTGATTTATCTCTGAATATGTTTCAATTATGATAGAAACATGTAAATTAGTTATGAAATATCAACCTCCCAACTCGTCTCACAGCAGCCATCAGATTTGTTTTAGCCTGAGAACCTCCAGGGTTTGAGAAGCTGGCCTGAGCTGGACATTCACAGATACAATGATAGAATCAGACCGTACTGAAGAGGTCACTCTCAGCCTTCTCTGCTTTCAATAAAAGAACCTGAGCTTTTCCAGCTTCTCTTCACAATGACATTTTCCATCCAGGGCAACATCCTGGCAATTTCCTGCAACCTCTCCAGGCCAACCACATCCTTCTACGGTGCAGAGACCTGAACCGCACACAGTACTCCAGCTGTGGCTGAAGGAAACTTTTGTACAGCCCCAACATAATCTATCTGTAGTTATAGAGTCAAACAATGAGGAGACAGTCCCTTCATTTCAACTGATCTGTTCCAATGAGAGAAACCAATCTGACAGGGTCCGAATTTCCAGCATTTGGCTCATATCCCACAATACCCTTCTTATTCATATCCCCAGCTAGACTGCTTCTTAGTGCTGTTGGTGGACTCCATTCCACCATTTTCCCTGGCAGCTCATTCTGGACATGTTCCATCCTCTGTGAGAGGAAGTTACCCCTCAGGTCCTTTATAAACCTTTCCCCTCTCAACAGAAAACAATGCCCTCTAGTTTTGGAATCTCACACCCTTGGGAAAAGACTGTTATTATTCAACATATCCATGCCCCCCATCAGGTTATAAACCTCGAGGAGGTCTCCCCTTATCCTCTGACACCCCAAGGATAAAATGCCCCAGCCTATTCAGCCTCTCCATGTAACTCCAACCCTTAAACTCCTGCAACAAACTTTCAAAACGTTTCTGCATCCCCTCAGGTTAAACAATATCTTTCGTACAGAAGGCGATTGGAACTGTATGTGGATTCCAAAAGTAGCCTCACCAATGTCCTGTAGAGCTACAACATGAAATTCTAATTCCTACGTTTGATGTTCTGACCAAATACCCTCTTCACCAACCTGTCTATCTGTGACTCCACTTTACCTGCTCTTGTAATCTTTGTATTGACTGAAAAAGTGTGGTATGCCTTCATATCAAGGGTAAACACATCAAAAAGAAACCGCAGATGCTGGAAACCAAGGTAGATAAGCCGAAGGCTGGGAGAACACAGCAAGCCAGCCAGGTTCAGGAGGTGGAGAACTCAAAATTTCAGTTGTAACCCTTCTTCAAGACTAGGGGTGGGTGGAAGGGGAGCAGCAGAGAAAGGGGGTGGAGCAGGGTGGTGGGGTGGGGATAGGTGAAGACATTTCCAGGTATGACCAGGATTGCATCTTCTCCGATTTCAGTGGAAGGTGCCTTGTGGTATGGGAGGGACGTGGGGAGGGTGAGTAATGGTGGGGAGATTGGCGCAAACCAAGCATTAGGAAAGAGAGCGGTCCTTGTGGAAAGCAGGTAGGCTGGCGAGGGGAAGGTATTCTTGGTGGTGGGGTCCAGGTGGACTTGGTGGAATGGTTAACTGCATTAGTAATCTGTCCTGCTGCCTTCAGAGATCTGTGAACAAGTGAACATGACCTCTCTGTTCATCTGATGTTTCTGGTGTCCTGCTATTCATTGAGTATTCCCTTTACTTGTTATTTCCCAAGTGCATCATCGAGTCATAGAGTCATAGAGATGTACAGCATGGAAACAGACCCTTCGGTCCAACCTGTCCATGCCGACCAGATATCCCAACCCAATCTCATCCCACCTGCCAGCACCCGACCCATATCCCTCCAATCCATTTCATGGTTAATTTCATCTCTCACTCTCTGCTCCTCTGTCAAATTGGTCTCTATCCTTTTGGAACCCAAGACTTTTTTTCTCAGTGGCAAACACCCGGCAATTTTCGTGTTATCTGTAAACCTATTTATCATTGCCCTTGCACTTTCTTAGATATTGTAAGTATATGTAATCATAAATAATAATGAATACAGCACTGATCCTTGTGTTACTGCAGACTAGCACCCAGTTACACAAACAGCCTTCTGTTAACAAATTAATATTGGATCCAACTAGCCAAGTTACTCTGTATTTTTACCCTGTTATCTGTCTATATATAGGATCACGTCAAAGGCTTTACTGAAATCCACATCATCGACATAGCCTCACCACCACTGTCTACAAACTGACTCATGCTACAGGTGTAGAAAACTCTGGTGCAGCCATAATTAGAGTACTGTGTACAGTTCTGGTCACCCCATTAGAGGAAGGATGTGGAAGCTTTGGGAAGGGATCAGAAGAGATAAGAGATTTACTAGGATGTTGCCTGGTATGGAGAGGAAGTCTTACAAAGAAAGGCTGAAGGAACTGAGGCTGTTTTCTTTGGAGAGAAGAGGGTTGACATGTGACTTAATTGAGACGTATAATTTAATCAAAGGGTTAGTTAGCATGCACAGATAGAACCCTTTTTCTCAGGTGGTGAAGGCTAACACAGGGGGACATAGCTTTAAATGGAGGGGTGATAGATTTAGGACAGATATCAGGAGTAGATTCTTCACTCAGAGAGTATTAGGGGTATGGAAAGGGCTGCCTGCAACAGTAGTAGACTTGCTGACGATAAGGGCATTTAAATGGGCATTGGACATACATATGGATAATACTGGAACTGTGCAGGTTAGATAGGCATCAGATTAGTTTCACAGGTCCTTAAACCATAAGACATTGGAGTGGAAGTAAGGCCATTCGGCTCATCGAGTCTACTCCGTCATTTAATCATGGTTGATGGGCATTTCAACTCCACCTGCTCGCACTCTCCCTGTAGCCCTTAATTCCTTGTGAGATCAAGATTTTATCAATCACTGCCTTGAAGACATTTACCGTCACAGCCTCCATTGCGCTCCGTGGGAATGAATTCCACAGGCCCACCATTGTGTGGCTGAAGAAATGTCTCTTCATTTCTGTTCTAAATTGACCCCCTCTAATTCTAAGGCTGTGCCCAAGAATCTGAGTCTCCCTGCCTACGGAAACAACTTCCCAGAGTCTACGCATTGTCTTGTAAGTTTGTATTAGATCTCCCACAACCTTTTAAACTCTAATGAATAGGATCCCAGGATAAGGGATAAGACATAAAGATTGCAGGAGTGTTGGAGCAGCGATGCTGCAGAAGGAGTTGGATATGCTTAGTGTGTGGGAAAGCAAGTGAAAAACAATTTGAGGAGGTGTGAGGACTTGTAGTTAATTAGGAACACTTTAGACATTTTTCTAAATTGGGAAAGCCTTAAAAAATCTGAAGTGCAAACTGACTCGGAAGTCTGAGTTCACAATTCTCTTCAGATTAAAATGCAGGTTCTGTTGGCAGTTAGGAGGGGAATGCAGGGTAGACGTTCATTTCAAGAGGGCTAGAATACAAGAGCAGAGATGTACTACTGAGGCTGTTCACAGCTCTGACTAGACTGCATTGGGAATATTGTGAGCAGTTTGAGCCTCATATTTCAGGAAGGATGTGCTGGAGTTGATGGGGTCCCGAGGAGGTTTACAAGAATGATGCTGGGGTTTAGGGCGTGACACATGAGGAGTAGCTGAGGACCCGGGGTCTGTACTCACTGAAGGTCAGGAGGGTGAGGTGGAGATCTGATTGAAACTTACAGAAGTGATAGGCCTGGATAGAATAAACATGGATAACCTGTTTCCATGGAGATACCATGACCTGAAAACACAGCCTCAGTGTGAAGGAACCACCCTTTAGGACTAAGATATGGAGGAATGTCTTTAACTAGAGAATAGATAATCTGTGGAACTCATTGTGACAGAGGATGATGGAGGCTACTGAATGCAATTAACACGGGAATAAATAGGTTCTTGATTAGGAAAAGGATCAAGAGCAAAAGGAGATGGAAGGAGAATTTTGAGGAATATATTGGCGCTGATTGATTGGAAGAGCAGACTCAATGGGGTGAATGGCTAGTTCTGTTCCTCCATCTTGCGGCCTTATTGTGCGCTTATGGATGCACTGCAGTTATTGCAGCAAATTAAAGCTCAGTCCAGCGGTAACATATTGGCAATGGATAGAAGATTCACTGGCTGATAAGAAGCAGTAGGCAGAGAGAAATTCGTCATTTTCCAGTTGACAAGATGGAATGGGTGAGGTGCCACAGGAATACAGTGGGCAGGTTCCAATCTGTTACAGCTGAGAGAATGACATGGATGAAGGGACCAATGTCACGGTTGGTAATGTTGCAGATGCCACAAAGGCATGTAGGAAAGGAAGTTACAAAGCAAAGCTAAACATAAAGGATGATTACAGATTGACAAATGGACATAGAGAGTTTAATTTAGTTTGTAAGTATTTGGTGGGCGGCACGGTGGCACAGTGGTTAGCACTGCTGCCTCACAGCACCTGAGACCCGGGTTCATTTCCCGACTCAGGTGACTGACTGTGTGGAGTTTGCACGTTCTCCCCGTGTCTGCGTGGGTTTCCTCCGGGTGCTCCGGTTTCCTCCCACAGTCCAAAGATGTGCGGGTCAGGTGAATTGGCCATGCTAAATTGCCCGTAGTGTTAGGTAAGGGGTAGATGTAGGGGTATGGGTGGGTTTCGCTTCGGCGGGTCGGTGTGGACTTGTTGGGCCAAAGGGCCTGTTTCCACACTGTAAGTCTAATCTAAAAAAAAATTAGATTACATTCCCGACAGTAAGAGGGAAAGAGGCCCTTCAGACTAACAAGTCCACACCAACCCAGTCCTTTCCATTTAACCCTAAGAAATACATAGAACATAGAACAGTACAGCACAGAACAGGGCCTTTGAACAACGATCTTGTGCCGAACATTTGTCTTAGCTTAAGCACTTATCAATGTACCTATCCAATTGCCACTTAAAGGTCACCAATGATTCTGACTCTGCCACTCCCACAGGCTGCTCATTCCATGCAACAACCACTCTCTGGATAAAGAACTTATCCCGACATCCCTCCATACCTTCCACCCTTCAACTTAAATTTATGTCCCCTTGTAACACTCTGTTGTACCCGGGGAAAAAGTCTCTGACTGTCTACTCCATCTATTCCCCTGATCATTTTATAAACCTCGATCAAGTCACCCCTCATCCTTCGCCGTTCCAATGAGAAAAGGCCTAGCACTCTCAACCTATACTTGTACGACCTATTTTCCATTCCAGGCAATATCCTGGTAAATCTCCTCTGCACCCTCTCCAAAGCTTCCACATCCTTCCTAAAGTGAGGTGACAAGAACTGCACACAGTACTCCAAATGTGGCCTTGCCAAGGTCCTGTAAAGCTGCAACATCACCTCACGACTCTTGAATTCAATCCCTCTGCTAATGAACGCTAATACACCATAGGCCTTCTTACAAGCTCTATCCACCTGAGTGGCAACTTTCAAAGAGCTATGAACATAGACCCCAAGATCCCTCTGCTCCTGCACCTTACTAAGAACCCTACCGTTAACCCTGTATTCCGCATTCTTATTTGTCCTTCCAAAATGCACAACCTCACACTTGACAGGGTTGAACTCCATCTGCCACTCCTCAGCCCAGCTCTGCATCATATCTAAGTCCCTTTGCAGCTGACAACAGCCCTCCTCACTACCCACAACTCCATCTATCTTCATAGTGTCTGCAAATTTACTGACCCACCCTTCGATCCCTCTTCCAAGTCATTAATAAAAATTACAAACAGCAGAGGACCCAGAACTGATCCCTGCAGAACTCCACTTGTAACTGGGCTCCAGGCTGAATATTTACCATCTACCACCCCTCTCTGACTTCGACTGGTTAGCCAGTTCTCTATCCAACTGGCCAAACGTCTCACTATCCCATGCCTCCTGACTTTCTGCATAAGCCTACCATGGGGAACCTTATCAAATGCCTTACTAAAATCCATGTACACTACATCCACTGCTCTACCCTCATCCACATGCTTGGTCACCTCCTCAAAAAATTCAATAAGACTTGTAAGGCAAGACCTACCCCTCACAAATCCGTGCTGGCTGTCCCTAATCAAGCAGTGTCTTTCCAGATACTCATAAATCCTATCCCTCAGTACCCTTTCCATTACTTTGCCTACCACTGATGTAATACTAACTGGCCTGTATTCCCGGGGTTATCCCTACTCCCTTTTTTGAACAGGGGCACAACATTCACCATTCTCCACTCCCCTGGAACAACCCCCATTGACAGTGAAGACAAAAAGATCATTGCCAACGGTACTGCAATTTCCTCTTTTGCTTCCCACATAATCCTAGGATACATCCCGTCAGGCCCGGGGGACTTGTCTATCCTCAATTTTTTCAAAATGCCCAACACATCTTCCTTCCTAACAAGTATCTCCTCTAGGTTACCAGTCCTTTTCATACTCTCCTCTTCAACAATAATGTCCCTCTCATTTGTAAATACTGAAGAAAAGTACTCTTTCAAGGCCTTTCCTATTTCTTCCGACTCAATACACAGTGTCCCACTACTGTCCTTGATCGGACCTACCCTCGTTCTCGTCATTCTCATGTTTCTCACATAGGCATAAGAGGCCTTGGGGTTATCCTTGATCCTACCCGCCAAAGATTTTTCATGCCCTCTCTTAGCTCTCCTAATCCCTTTCTTCAGCTCCCTCCTGCCTATCCTGTATCCCTCCAACGCTCGGTCTGAATCTTGTTTCCTCAACCTTATGTAAGCCTCCTTCTTCCTCCTTACGAGACATTCAACCTCCCTTGTCAACCAAGGTTCCCTCACACGACCATCTCTTTCCTGCCTGACAGGTACATACATCTCAAGGACACATCGTATCTGTTCCTTGAAAAAGTTCCACATTTCAACGACATCCTCCCCTGCCAGCCTATGCTCCCAAATTATGCTCCTCAGATTCTGTCTTGCGGCATTGTATTTACCCTTCCCCCAATTGTAAAATGCACCCTGTTGCACGTACCTATCTCTCTCCATAACCAAGGTGAAAGTCACAGAATTGTGATCACCATCGCCTAAATGCTCACCCACTAACAAGCCCATCACTTGTCCCAGTTGTTTACCAAGTACCAAATTTAATATTGCCTCCTTTCTGGTCGGACAATCTACATACTGAGTTAGAAAAGCTTCCTGGACACACTGCACAAACACTGTCCTGTCCAATCTACTTGATCTAAAGAGTTTCCAATCAATATTTGGGAAGTTGAAATCGCCCATGACTACTACCCTGTGGCTTCTACACCTTTCCAAAATCTGTTTCCCAATCTGTTTCTCCACATCTCTGCTGCTATTGGGGGGCCTATAGTAAACACCCAACAAGGTGACTGCTCCTTTCCTATTTCTGACTTCAGCCCATACTACCTCCAAAGGCAGATCGCCCTCGATCTGCCTTTCTGCAGCCATTATACCATTTCTAATTAGCAACGCCACACCTCCTCCTTTTTTACTACCCTTCCTAATCTTACTGAAACTTCTGTAACCAGGAACCTCCAACAACCATTCCTGTCCCTCTTCTATCCATGTTTCCGTGATGGCCACAACATCGTCGTCCCAAGTACCGATCCACGCCTTAAGTTCACCCACCATATTTCTGGTACTCCTTGCGTTGAAGTATACACACTTGAACCCATCTCTGTGTCCGCAAGTATTCCCTGTCACTGCTACCTTCTCCACAGCATCCCTACATTCTTGGGCATCCTGAAAAACAACTAACCTACTTGCTGGTCTACAAGTGAGGATCCCTTCCCCCTGCTAAATTAGTTTAAACCCCCCCGAAGAGTGCTCGCAAACCTACCTCCCAGGATATTGGTGCCCTTTGGGTTAGGCCATACGCCTAACACTATGAACAATTTAGCATAGCCACTTCACCAGACACAACTTTGGGCTGTGGGAGGAAACCTACGCAGACACAGGAAGAATGTGCAAACTCCACACAGACAGTTGTCTGAGGCGGGAATCGAACCCGGGCACCAGGCGACACTGCTAACCACTGAGCCTCCATGCCACATGAAGCATAATGAGGCATAATGTGGGAAAGTAAAAAAAACATTCATTATGGCTGGAAGGCTAAAATATAAATGATGGGAGATTGCAGGTCTCTGAGTTACAGAAGGATTTCGGTGTCCTCCTGCATAAACTGCAAAATGTTAAACTGAAGGTTCAACAAATGACTAGAGATGTTTAAAAGATGCTTTTGATTCTTATAAGAGGAATTAAACTCAAAATTGGTGAGATGATGCTTAAGCTTGAAAAGACATTCCCAGGACCACATCTGGAACAGTGTACAGCACTGGGCTCCTTATTGAAGGAAGGATGTAAATGTTTTGAAGCAGCCCAATGTTTCAACTAATAGTTGGCATGGACAGGTTGTCTTTTGGGGAATGTTTGAGCTGGTGATGTTTTAAATGGCCAGAGTTTAGAAAAGGTACAAATGACTTGAATCCTTACTGTGTGGAAACAGGCCATTTGGCCCAACAAGTCCACACCAAACCTCTGAAGAGTAACCCTTCCAGACTCGGTTACTCAATGTTTACCCTTGCCAGAAAAGGTACCTGTAATTGGAATTCACGATGAGACAAGAAGCACTCAGTTATGTAAGGTGAGGTTAGAGTGTCCAGAGAAGAGAGGGAAGTCGAGGTAGGAGTACTGGACAAACTCTCAGCTCCACGATTACAGTTTGTCCGTGCTAATGCCATAGCTGATACACTGGTAGGAGTGTTGCCTACTGTGGTTGAAAAACCAGTGGAAACTCACACAACTGATTGCAGGACACATATCCTGGAATGTTTCCTGACTGTGCAGTAATGAGGTGACAAAGTCACCAGCTGAAACAGGAGAGATCGAAGAGATTGGAGAGCTGAAGTGGAATTAGCAGACACCCTGTTTGATCAGATGGTTGAGACAAGCCAGGAGCAGATAGATGACAATGCCACTAGCTCAGATAAATTAACTGAGTTAATGCACAATGATGAAAATTGAAAACAATTGTATCAAAAGAATCTGAATGTATGCCTAAATGTTATTACCATAAAAGTGATACCTTAATGAGGAAATAAAGACCATCACACATTCAGGCAGATTACAAATGAGCAAAAATTCATCAAATTGTATTGGCAGACAGGTATTGAAATGGGGTGTTGTGAATGTCGCATGACCTACCACTGGAGGTCATTTCAGAGTGAGGAAAACACAGGCTAAAATGCAAAAATATTTTTACTGGCCTGGATGGCACAAAGATGGAGTTGAATTTTACCACACGTGTCATACCTGTCACGTAATTGGAAAACCACAGGTGGTAATAAAGCCTGCACTTCATACTTATTCCAGCATTTCAGAATCATTTTCCGAGATTGAATGTCACCCCTCAATTTAAAGCTATGCCCCCTTGTGCTCGCCGTCACCATTCTTGGAAAAAGGCTCTCCCTGTCCACCCTATCAAAGGGTTCTTTGATATCTTATATGTCTCTATTAAGTCACCTATCAACCTTCTTCTCTTCAACGAAAATAGCCTCAAGTCCCTCCGCCTTTCCTTGTAAGACCTTCCCTCTAGACCAGGCAACATCCTTGTAAATCTCCTCTGCACCCTTTCCTAAGCTTCCACATCCTTCTTATAATGCGGTGACCAGAACTGTACACAATACTCCTAATAAAAGCTAAAACACTGAATGCCTTCATAACAACCCTGTCTACCTGGTGGCAACTTTTAAGGATCTGTGAACCTGGACACTGAGATCTCTCTGTTCATCTACACTACCAAGAATCTTACCATTAGTCCAGTACTTTGCATTCTGGTTACTCCGACCAAAGTGAATCACCTCACACTTGTCCACATTAAACTCTATTTTCCACGTCTCAGCCCAGCTCTGCAGCTTATCTATGTCTCTCTGTAACCTACAACATCCTTCGTGACTATCCACAACTCCACCAACCTTAGTGTCGCCTGCAAATTTACGAACCCACCCTCCTACACCCTCATCCAAGTCGTTTGTGAAAATGACAAACAGCAGTGGACCCAACACTGACCCTTGCAGTCCACCACTGATAGCTGGACACCAGGATGAACATTTTCCATCAACCATCACTCTCTGTCTTCTTTTAGAAAGCCAATTACTGATCCAAACTGCTATATCTCCCACAATCCCATTCCTCCGCATTTTGTACAATAGCCTACTGTGGGGAACCTTATTGAACGCCTTGCTGAAATCTATATACACCACATCTACCGATTTACTCTCATCTACCTGTTTGGTCACCTTCTCAAAGAACTCAATAAGGTTTGTGAGGCACGACCTACCCTTCACAAAACCGTGCTGACTATCCCTAATCAAATTATTCTTTTCTAGATGATTATAAATCCTATCTCTTATCACCTTTTCCAACAGTTTACCAACAACTGAAGTAAGGCTCACTAGTCTTTAATTAACAGGATTGTCTCTACTCCCCTTCTTGAACAGGGGAACCACATTTGCTATCCTCCAGTCTTCTGGCACTATTCCTGTAGACAATGACAATTTAAAGATCAATGCCAAAAGCTCAGCAATCTCCTCCCTGGCTTCCCAGAGGATCCTAGGATAAATCCTACCCTGCCCAGGGGACTTATCCATTTTCACACTCTGCAAGATTTCTAATACCTCTTCCTTGTCAACCTCAATCCCACCTAGTCTAGTAGCCTGTATCTCAGTATTCTCCTTGACATCATTGTCATTTTCTAGAGTGAATACTGTCGAAAAATATTCATTTAGTGCTTCCCCTATCTCCTCTGACTCCACACACAACTTCCCACTCCTATCCTTGATTGGCGCTAATCTTACTCTCATCATTCTTTTAGCCCTTTAGCTATTTATATCCATTAACTATTTACCAGCTACCCTCTCCTCAAGACTTTATATGATCAATAAGAACATTTCAGCTTCTCAGGTCTGAACTGTTAATCCTTCAGAACAGAATGCCTTTATCATAAGAGCGAGTAAAGACAAACATCTTTGAAGAGCTTCAAATCCAATTTTCTGCTTTTTTGTCAGTGAAGGGGATCATAACGGCTGGTACGGTGGCACAGTGGTTAGCACTGGTGCCTCAGAGTGCCAGAGACTTGAGTTCAATTCCTACCTCAGGCAATTGCCTGTGTGGCGTTTGTACATTCTCCCGTGTCTGTGTGGGTTTCCTCCGGGTACTCCGGTTTCCTCCCACAGTCCAAACATGTGCTGGTTAGGTGAATTGGTCTAGTGTTAGGTGAAGGGGTTAATGTAGGGGAATGGGTCTGGGTGGGTTGCTCTTCGGTGGGTCAGTGTAGACTTGTTGGGCCGAAGGGTTGTTTCCACACTGTATGTAATCTAATCTAATCATAACCTAACATCCTGCCTCAGATGTGGTCTCAGCAGTTTTTTTCTGGACAGATGCACAAAGATATCCCTCAGATCAAACCTGATACTCTTGTCAAAAAAAAAGCACCATTCCATTTGCAATCGAAGTCTCTTGATTTGATGTAGTTTATGAATGAGAATACACAATCCCTCTGTACCACCGTGTTCTGAAATCTCTCTCCAGTTAAATAATTTTTGGTTGTTTTATCTTTTCACCAAAAGACAAACTTCCTGTCAGCCACATCATGTATTTTTTTTTTGCTGAAGGTTTGCTCATTAACCTCCCCTGTCTGCATCCCATTGCAGATGCTCTGCCTCCACTTGACGTCTTATTGAATGATTATTCTTCTGCCTTAGCAAATTGAGCTCCAATTCATTCAGCCCCTTCATCCAAATCATTCATTTACATTCTAAATTGTTGGTGACCTTATACTAATCTCTGCGGCACTCCACTACTAACAGCTTTCCAACCTGAAAATAAGGAATAATCTCTACTCTGTATTTCCTGTTAACTAGCCAAGGATCCCCTGTTCCTGAGTAGAAACCCAGGAAGGCTGCATGGCCTCCTCCTGTGATGTATAATGTACTCAAATACTTTATTCTATTTCTGACCAACTCCTTAGAGAGACAGAGTGGTCTCCTTCTGTCTCATTGCAATCATCCTGACGGGCTGAATGGAGTCTTCCTCAACCTGTGTAACTGAGAGAGCAACGCAAGGGTAAGGAGCTGCTGTTAGCCATTCGCCCCCTCCAGCCTGCTGCTCGATTTTGAAAGATCACGTCTGGTCTGATCTCATTGCAGCTGAACACCCCTTTCCTGTCAATTCCCAACAAACTTTCACTCTCCTGTCCATCAAAGGTCAATCGAGTTCAGCCTTGAATATCATCAATGACCCAATCTTCACTGTTCCCTGGGAATGAGGACACCATGGACAGCACAGCCCAAATGATAAACAAACATCCTTATCATCATCTTAAATGGGAGACCCCTTAATTTTAAAGTATGCTATCTGCACAGCAAGTCAGCTCCTCTTTTGAGAAGTAAGTGCACATCAAATAGGAAAAGACTCAGGCCATTCAGCTCTTCAGAACTATCCCATATTCCCATTGACCCTGCTCAGTAACGTTTATCAAATTCAGTCCATACTGTTCTCCGCAGAAGTCATTTCTCCCTAAGACCTACTTTAAGACCATAGAGCACAAGACATTGGGAGCAGAATTAGGCCATTTGGCCCATTCAGTAGGATTCACTGTTTGTTCGTGGCTGGCATGTTTCACACTACAATTATTCTGCCTTCTCACTATAACCCCAATCTCCTTAATAATCAAAATATATCTACTACAGCCTTAAAGACATAAGTGTGCCTGTGTCTCTGTATGAATGTGCTATGTGTGTGTGTCTGTTTCGGTGTGTTTCTGCTAATGACAGAACACAGAGCATGGTCTTGGTCATGCCGGACTGTATTTCAGACTGGAGGCCTGTGACCAGTGGTGAGCCACAGGGATCGGTGCTGCATCCACTTTTGCTTGTCATTTATATCAATGACTGAGGTAAGAATATAGCAGGCATGATTAGCAAGTCTGTGGATGCCACCCAGGTTAGCTGTACAGTGGAGAGTGAAGAACATTGTCTAAGATTACAAATAATTCTTGATCAATTGGATCACTGAGGTATAGAGTTGTATAGCACGGAAACAGACCCTTCAGTCCAACTCATTCATGATAACCAGATCTCTGAAATTAATCTGGTCCTATTTATCACGATTTGGCTCATTTCCCTATAAACCCTTCCCTTTCATGCCCCCATCCAGATATCTTTTAAGTGTTATAATTGTAGCAGCCTCCACGACATCCTCTGGCAGCTCATTCCATACACCCTCTGCAAGAGACATATGTCCTTTAGGTCCCATTTAAATCTTTTCCATTCACCTAAACCTATGCCCTCTAGATTTGCATCCCCCCAACCAACTCTGGAGAAAACACTTTCACTGTTCAACCTATCCTTGCCCTTCATGATTTTATAAACTTCTAGAAGTTGCAAATTTGTCTCCAATCAATACGATTGGCTATGCTTTCCATCATCCCAGATCTAAGTTCTGAACTTCAATACTGATCTCTCTTTCTTCTCAATCAAGTTACAATGCTAAAATAATTTTTTGTTCAGATATATTATGAAATGCCTCTGTAGGATTTGAATGTAGCCCTTTAAGTCCAGAGGTGGGACAGTACCATTAACTGTGCTAAAGCCCTAAATCTGTAACATTATTACCCTGCGTGTTTTGTTTATCACCCAGTTCTGACATGCTGTGACACACCTGAATTAGATTAGATTAGACTTACAGTGTGGAAACAGGCCCTTCGGCCCAACAAGTCCACACCGACCCGCCGAAGCGCAACCCACCCATACCCCTACATTAACCCCTACCTAACACTACGGGCAATTTAGCATGGCCAATTCACCTGACCCGCACATCTTTGTGACTGTGGGAGGAAACCGGAGCACCCGGAGGAAACCCACACAGACACGGGGAGAACGTGCAAACTCCACACAGTCAGTCGCCTGAGTCGGGAATTGAACCCGGGTCTCAGGCGCTGTGAGGCAGCAGTGCTAACCACTGTGCCACCGTGCCGCCCACTAAGGTAATCAGGGCTTGAATCCAGACTTTCTGGTCCAGAGATAGGGACACAAGCACAAGTTCAGGATTTGGAGTTGAATCCTGAGCTGTGACTCAGAGTCATGGGCGCTGCACACTACACAACACCTGAACCTTGCCCAGATTTTGGATCACCTTTTTAAGTGCCAGCTTTCACCTCGGTAGGGGTTTATACAATCTGGTTAACTTTACTGAATGACACAGTGGACATTTCTCATTGTTAATCAGATGCAGCGTATTTGCTTCAACTGTAGGACATTGAGTGAACGCGCTGTGCCATTGAGATAAACTATGAACATCTTTAATAACCTGGCTCTGATTTCTAGCTTAAATGAGGCTTTGGTGTTGTAGAACAGAGACGTTCAAGTACTATTTTTTAAAGTTTGCATCACATATGGAAAGGATTGTTTAGAAAGCATCTATTTAACTTGCCTTCCTGACTCAGGCCTTTGAATATCTGAGTTGGGACATAATCTTAAGGTTGTACATGGCATTGCCGAGGCATCTACGGGAGTATTGTGTCCAGTTCTGGTCACCCTGTCATAGGTCAGATTTTATTAAGTTTTGAGAGTTTGTGGAGATTTACCAGGATTTTGCTGGAAATGAAGGGTTTGACTGATAATATTAGTTGAGATATGTTGGGATATGTTCACTGGAGCTTGGAAGGTTGTGGGGCTTAGGTGAACTAATAAAGATGTATAAAATCATGAGGAGGATAGATTAGGTGAATGGCAGATGTCTCTCCCTTGGGCTGGGAGATTACAAGGCTTGGGGATATCTATAAGGTGAGAGGAGAAATATTTTAAATAGACAGATGAGTTTTTTTTTAAAACAGAGAAGCTCGTGTGTAAGATGAATTTCCAGTGAAAGTGGTGCATGCAGGTACAGTTGAAATGATTTAAAGACATTTAGATCAAGTTTGGTAAAATATGGGGAGAGACAGATGAGACTAATTTAGTTTGGGCTTATGGTCAGCATGGGCAAGTTGGACTGAAGGTTCTGTTTCTGTGCTGTATAACTCCATATGTGTTTGTGTGTCTGACATGCGTCTGTGCTTCTGTCTGTATTTATGCTTATTTCTTTATGTCTATCCATGATTCTGCGTGCCTTTCTCTGTGTGTGTACATGTGTGTGTGAAGCGTGTTCCTATTAATATATTTGCGTCTCTATATCTGCATCTCAGTGCAATGATAGCTCCTGGATTACATCTCCTCACACCCTGCCTCATGTAAAAATACTATCCCTTATTCCCAATTCCGCCGCCTCCACTACATCTGCTCCCAGAAGGACCAGTTCCACACAGAACTTGCCAGATGGCATCCTTCTTCAAAGACTGCAATTTCCCCTCCCACATGGTTGATGTTGTCCTCCAACACATCTCATCCACTTCATGCACTGCCGCCCTTGAACCCCATCCTTCCAACAGCAACAAAGATGGAACCCACCACACCCCACTGTCCTCACCTTCCACCTCACCTACCTCCATATACTTCATATCAGCCACCAACATTTCTGCCACCTACAAACGGACCTCACCTACCAGTTATATGTTTTCCTCCACACCCCTATCCGCTTTCTGTAGAGACCATTTCCTCCATGTCAGGTCCATGCCCTCTAAGAACCCACCTTGCCCTCCTGACACCTTCCCCTGCCGCCACAGTAATTGCAAAACCCGAGCCCACACCTCCCTGCTCACCTCCGTACAAGGTTCCAAAGGAGCCTTCCACATCTATCAAGGTTTAACCTGCACTTCTACACATGTCAGTTATTGTATCCGCTGCTCCTGATGCTGTCTCCTCTACACTGGGGAGACAAGATGCCCACTTGCAGTGTGCTTCAGACAACATCTCTTGGACACCGCACCCACCAACCACACCGCCCTGTGGCTGAACACTTCAACACCCGCTCCCACTGTGGTGAGGACATGCAGGTCCTGGGCCTCCTCCATCACCACTCCCCAACCACCTGACACCTGGAGGAAGAACATGTCTCAGGACCCTCCAACGCCATGGCATTAATGTGGATTTCACCAGTTTCCTCATTTCCCCTCCCCAGTGTAGAGGAGACAGCATCAGGAGCAGCAGATACAAGAACTGACATGTGTAGAAGTGCAGGTAAAACCTTGATAGATGTGGAAGGCTCCTTTGGGTCCTAGGACAGAGGTGAGCAGGGAGGTGTGGGCGTGTGTTTTGGAATTCTTGCAACGGCAGGGGAAGGTGCCAGGAGGGCAGGGTGGGTTCTTAGGGGACAGTGACCTGAAACAGAGTGAGTGGTCTTTACAGAATGTGGATAGAGGTGGGGAGGGCAATATATATCTGGTAGTGGGGTCCGTTTGTAGGTGGCAGAAATGTTGGTGGCTGATATGAAGTACATGGAGGTAGGTGGGGTGGAAGGTGAGGACAGTGGGGTGTGGTGGGTTCCATCTTTGTTGCTGTTGGAAGGATGGGGTTCAAGGGTGGCAGTGCATGAAGTGGATGATATGCGTTGGAGGACATCATCAACCATGTGGAGGGGAAATTGCAGTCTTTGAAGAAGGATGTCATCTGGTAAGCTCTGTGTGGAACTGGTCCTTCTGGGAGCAGATGCAGTGGAGGCAGCGGAATTGGGAATAAGGGATAACATTTTTACGGGAGGCAGGGTGTGAGGAGATGTAATCCAGGAAATATCATTGCACAGAGATGCAGATATAGAGATGCAAATATATTGATAGGAACACACACACACACACACACACACACACACACACACACACACACACACACACACACACACACACACAGTCATGTATAGACAGAAAGAAAGAAACATAATTATAGACAGAAGCACACAGACACATATCAGACCCACAAACATACATGGAGTTATACAGCACTGAAACAGAACCTTCAGTCCAACTTGCCCATGCTGACCATAATCCCAAATGAAATTTGGACTGGGTGTACAAAGTTAAAAATCACACAACACCAGGTTATAGCCCAACAGGTTTAATTGGAAGCACACAATCCTTTCCATATGTGATGAAAACTTCAAAAAATAGTACTTGAACGTCTCTGTTCTACAACACCAACGCCCCATTTCAGCTAGAAATCAGAGCCAGGCAATTAAAGATGTTCATAGTTTATCTCAATGGCACAGCATGTACACCCAATGTCCTACAGTTGAAGCAAATACCCTGCATCTGATGAACAATGAGAAATGTCCACTTTGTCATTCAGTAAAGTTAACCAGATTGTATAAGCCCCTACCAAGGTGAAAGCTGGCACTTAAAAAGGTGATCCAAAATCTGGGCAAGGTTCAGGAGTTGTGTAGTGTGCAGCACCCATGCCTCAGAGTCACAGCTCAGGATTCGACTCCAATTCCTGAACTTGTGCTTGTGTCCCTATCTCTGGACCAGAAGGTCTGGATTCAACCCTATTTATCTTGGAGGTGTGTCACAGCATGTCAGAACTGGGTGATAAACAAAACACACAGGGTAATAATGTTACAGATTTAGGGCTTTAGGACAGTTAATGGTACTGTCCCACCTCTGGTCTCAAAGGGCTACATTCAAATCCTACAGAGGCATTTCATAATATATCTGAACAGAGTGATTTAACTTATTTTAGCATTGTGACATGATTGAGAAGAAAGAGGTATCAGCATTAAATTTTAGAACTTAGATCTGGGATGATGGAAATCATAGCCAATCGTATTGATTGGAGTCAAATTTACACCTCCAGAAGTTTATAAAATCATGAGGGGCAAGGATAGGTTGAACAGTCAAAGTGTATTCTCCAGAGTTGGTTGGGGGGTAGAAAATCTAGAGGGCATGGGTTTAGGTGAATGGAAAAGATTTAAATGGGACCTAAAGGGCAAATGTCTCGTGCAGAGGGTGTATGGAATGAGCTGCCAGAGGATGTCGTGGAGGCTGCTACAATTATAACATTTAAAAGATATCTGGATGGGGACATGAAAGGGAAGGGTTTATAGGAAAATGAGCCAAATCGTGATAAATAGGACCAGATTAATTTCAGAGATCTGGTTATCATGGATGAGTTGGACTGAAGGGTCTGTTTCCGTGCTGTACAACTCTATACCTCAGTGATCCAATTGATCAAGAATTATTTGTAATCTTAGACAATGTTCTTCACTCTCCACTGTACAGCTAACCTGGGTGGCATCTACAGACTTGCTAATCATACCTGCTATATTCTTACCTCAGTCATTGATATAAATGACAAGCAAAAGTGGATGCAGCACTGATCCCTGTGGCTCACCGCTGGTCACAGGCCTCCAGTCTGAAAAACAGTCCGGCATGACCAAGACCATGCTCTGTGTTCTGTCATTAGCAGAAACACAACGAAACAGACACACGCACATTGCACATTCATACAGAGACACAGACACACTTATGTCTTTAAGGCTGTAGTAGATATATTTTGATTATTAAGGAAATTGGGGTTACAGTGAGAAGGCAGAATAATTGTACTGTGAAACATGCCAGCCATGAACAAACAGCGAATCCTACTCAATGGGCCAAATGGCCTAATTCTGCTCCCACTGTCTTGTGCTCTATGGTCTTTTTAGATTAGATTACTTACAATGTGCAAACAGGCCCTTCGGCCCAACAAGTCCACACCATTCCCCTACATTTACCGCTTGACCTAATACTACAGGCAACTCACCTAACCTGCACATCTTTGGAGTGTGGGATGAAACCGGAGCACCCGGAGGAAACGCATGCAGACACGGGGAGAATGTGCAAACTCCACAGTCAGTCAGGAATTGAACCCGGGTCTCTGGCTCTGTGAGGCAGCAGTGCTAACCACTGTGCCACCGTGCCACCCAGAAGTTAATGTGACATTAGTAACTCGCAGTATTGCCTCATAACTTTATTGGTCAGTGCTTTAACTATAGGAGTTGGGATGTCATGTTGCAGCTGTACAGTACATTAGATTGTGACTTTTGCTCTGTGGAGAGCAGTATAGATTGCGTTTGATAAATATTCCTGAACAGGGTCACTGGGAGTATGGGATAGTTTTGAGTGACTGAATGGCCTGAGTCTTTTCCTATTTGATGTGCACTTACTTCTCAAAAGAGGAGGTGGCTTGCTGTGCAGATAGCATACTTTAAAATTAATGGGTCTCTCATTTAAGATGATGATAAGGATGTTTGTTTATCATTTGGGCTGTGCTGTCCATGGTGTCCTCATTCCCAGGGAACAGTGAAGATTGGGTCATTGAAGATATTCAAGGCTGAATTCGATTGACCTTTGATGGACAGAAGAGTGAAAGTTTGTTGGGAATTGACAGGAAAGGGGTGTTCAGCTGCAATGAGATCAGACCAGACGTGATCTTTCAAAATCGAGCAGCAGGCTGGAGGGGGGCGAATGGCTAACAGCAGCTCCTTACCCTTGCGTTGCTCTCTTAGTAACAGAGGTTGGGGAAGACTCCATTCAGCCCATCAGGATGATTGCAATGAGACAGAAGAAAACCATTCTATCCTTCTAAGGAGTTAGTCAGGAATAGAATAAAGTATTTGAGTACATTATACATCACAGGAGGAGGCCATGCAACCTTCCTGGGTTTCTACACAGGAACTGGGGATCCTTGGCTAGTTAACAGGAAATACAGGGTAGAGATTATTCCTTATTTTCAGGTTGGAAAGCTGTTAGTAGTGGAGTGCCGCAGAGATCAGTATAAGGTCATCAACAATTTATTATCTGGATGAATGATTGGGATGATGGGGCTGAATGATTTGGAGCTCAATTTGCTAAGACACAAGAATAATCATTCAATGAGACGTCAAGTGGAGGCAGAGCATCTGCAATGGGATACAGACAGGGGAGGTTAATGAGCAAACCTTCAGCAAAAAAACACACACACTATGTGGGTGATGGGAAGTTTGTCTTTTGGTGAAAAGATAAAACAACCATAAAATATTTAACTGGTAAGAAATTTCAGAACACGGTGGTACAGAGGGATTGTGTATCCTTGTACATAAATTACATCATATTATTCAGAAGATGCAGCAAATGATTTAGATGGTAAATGGAATGATGCTTTTTTTGACAAGGGTATCAGGTTTGATCTGATTTTTGTGCATCTGTACAGAAAAATTGCTGAGACCACATCCGAGGCAGGATGTTAGGTTATGATCCCCTGAACTGAAAAAAAACAGAATTGGATTTGAAGCTTTTCAGGGATGTTTGTCCTTCCTCAGTATTGGGATGAAGGCATTCTGTTCTGAAGGATTAATGGTTCACACCTGAGAATGTGAAATGTTCTTATTGATCATATAAAGTCTTAAGGAGAGGGGAGCTGGTAAATAGCTAATGGATATTTCCCCTTGCATGGGAGAATAAAACTGGGGAAGTAATTTAAGAATACAATACAAACATTTTAACACAAACATTGCGTAGACATCAAGTGTTTTATTTTTAAATTATAAACACATCTTCAAATCAAATGGGGGTATTTGTTGCGAACAAAATGGCTCTGTGTACAACAGCAGCAATGACACAGCTAAATGGAGCAGGGGATGTGGTGGAGTCTTACAGTTCAGGCAGTGCGCAGGGAGACCTCACATGGTCCAGTGTGGCTTCAGATAACATTATTGTGTGATTGAACTCAGAGAGGGAAAAAATGTAACTTTCCTAAGAAGGAATGGCCTATTGTTCCCTCTCTCTCTTTTCCTCTTCCTCCTCACAGCAATGTGTGCAAGCTTATACACTTGATATTCATCTTTACCCCTCTTGGAGGATTCCTATTGAGCATTGATTGCAATCTTCCCACTGCCTAAAGCAAAGCAAATTCAGCCAAATCCGACTGTTCCAGGAAGATATCCCATTGACAGCAGCTTGTGTAAGCAGGAAAACCTCAGATGCTGAATAACGTTTCGGATAATCTCTTAGTTTTCCCTTTATCTTGAATTCAACTCATAGTTGGCCAAGATTCTTTCAAGTTAGCACTCTGCATATTTTGTTTTTCTGTTCGTCATCAGACGTGTGTATGTGTGTGACTCTGTGTCAGTGGGACTGAGTGTATGACAGACAATGTATTATGATGCTGTTCTCCCTTTAACAAGGCTATTTTGTCCCTTTATTTATGAAGAGAGGTCATAAAAACAGAGGTGAAGAAATGTCTACTTTAACAATGGCAGAGGGGAGGCCAGTTCTCCCAGTTCAGGTTTACTTCTAGTTTGGTTCAATTGTAGCAGAGAAGCTGCTGCAGAAAGAAAAGATTCCAAGCTTCAGCAGATGAGTCTTGCCTGACTTTTCACTCTGCAATCTCTCCTGCCTGTAAGAACCTGTGTTGGTATTTACCTTTTTCCAAGGGGTGTGTTTACAGGATATTATGTGAATTGGAACAGTTGCTTAGATAATTTTCTGAATTGGGTCAGTTGAGTTCTCAAATAGTTGTTATTCTAAATTCTGTTTTCCTTTCTTCGTGTTTTAGCTGTAGTGTTTAAATACATTTTGTTTTCTGAAAGCTGAGTGGTTTGATCAGTTACATCATCCCTGGAATACCCACTTCACATCCACCTTTACAATTAGAACAAGTTAAAATTTGGGCCAGCGTCTAAAAATATTTTCAGGGTGGGTGTGTTTGTGTGTGTGTGTGTGTGTGTGTGTGTGTGTGTGTGTGTGTGTGTGTGTGTGTATATGGGTGTAAGGGTGTGTCTGCGTGTGAGTTTGTTTGTGTGTGTGGGTGTGTGTGCGTGTGTGTGTATCTGTGTGTTTGCGTGTACCTGTGTGTGAGTGTGGTGGTAGAATATTGTTTTTCAGATTGGAGGTCTGTGACCAAGGGTATGCTGCAAGAATCCGTGCTGAGTTCACTGTTTTTCATCATTGGTAAACATGAAGTGGATGTGAATATTAGAGGCATGGTTAGCGAGTTTGCAGATGACATCAAAACAGGTGGTGTAGTGGGCAGCGAGTAATATCTCAGAGTAAAACGGGAGGTTGATCAGATGGAACAATGGGCCAAGGAGTGGCAGGTGGAGTCTAACTTAGAGAAGTGAAGTTTTGCATTTTGGAAAGACAAACCAGGGCAGGACTGACACAGTTACTGGGGAGTGCTGCTGAACAAAGAGGCTTCAGAGTGCAGGGTCATAGTTCCTTGAAAGTGGAGTCACAGGTGTACAGAATGATGAAGAACACATTGGCATGCTCGCCTTCATTGCTCAGTGCATTGAGTGTAGGAGTTGTGACGTCATGTTACAGCGATGCAGGATCCTGGAGAGGCCATTTTGCAAAACCTGAGTCCAATTTGGTTGGCCCTGTTAAGGAAAGGACGGTGTTAAACTTGAGAGAGTGCAGGAAAGATTGACAAGGACTTTGCTGGTACTGGAGCCTTTGAACTAAAGGAGAGGATGAATAGTTTGCAGTTTTTTCCATAGAGTGTTGGAGGCTGTGCTTTTGACTTGACAGGAGTCTACAAAATCGTGAGAAGCATGAGTAGAGTAAACAGATAATGACAATTTTCCTGGGGGTGGAGGCATTCAAAACGACAAAGCGTAGCTTT
This sequence comes from Hemiscyllium ocellatum, assembly GCF_020745735.1. Lineage (NCBI taxonomy): Eukaryota > Metazoa > Chordata > Chondrichthyes > Orectolobiformes > Hemiscylliidae > Hemiscyllium > Hemiscyllium ocellatum. The sequence goes on along the minus strand of NC_083421.1, from coordinate 14,818,338 downwards.
AAGGTGAGAGGGGAAAGATTTTTAAAGGGCCTTCGGGGCAACATTTTCACATGGATGGTGGTGCGTGTATGGAATGGGCTGCCAGAGGAAGTGGTGGAGGCTGATACAATTACACTGAAAAGGCATCTGGACGGGTACATGAACAGGAAGGATTTAGAGAGATATGGACCAATTGCTGGCAAATAGGATAAGATAGGGTTGGGATACCTGGTCAGCATAGACAAGTTAGAACGAAGGGTCTGTTTCTGTTCTACATCTCTCCACAAGAGGGATCAGGAGAATTTCTGAAAGGGAATTTTGAGTGAGAAGTCTCTTCCCCAGGTGATTGTGGTACCTCTTGGTGTATATTTATTCAATGCTGTGCTAGTTAAATATTTGACAGAGAAGTGAATCACGGATAATGGGATACAGACAGGCATGTGGGGCTGAACCACAACCTGATCTTAGTATCTCATAGGCAAGGTCCACAGTGACTAATGATCCATTCCTGCTCCACGGTCCCATGTTCCTGTGTTCCACTCAGCCCTCAAACCAGCTAGAGAGGAGCAGTTGGAGGCCACTTGCTACTATAACCTGGTACAAAGAAACAGAGGCGACCATTCAGCCCCTCAAGACTGTCAGACATGGTTTGGGGTGGTTTGGAAAAGGTAACTGGAAAACCCAAGCTGAGTATGAAAGAGATCCCTCATTTTGCTTTACTGAGCATCCTCTCTCTGCAACATGCTTCATTTGTTGGTGATGTTATAGACCCAGATTCACTGTGTGTATAGGCCCCATAGCTCAGCCAGAGATGGCTCACTAAATCCTCTGGTCCCTGACCGCAACATTCAATAATAGAATGTCCAGGTAAATAGCACCCACTACATTTCCAATAACAGCATGTGTGAATATCAGAAACAGGAGCAGGCTGCTCACCCCCACATCACCCCCAAGCTTACCTTGCCTTCAGTTAGATCATGGCTGATTTGCTCTCGGTTGAAAATGCTCTTTAATGACCAATTCTTCATCACCGTCAACTCTCTAACAGGTCAAAATCCCTCTGCTTCCTCTTTAAGTTTCCATATCGAGTGAAACATCTGAGAAATCCTCTCCAATCCTTTCAGCTCTGATATTGCATAATGGGACAACCTCTGGAATTCTAGTTGATACATCAGTTATTGTGAACAAATAATGATTCCCATTTTTTTGTTTTAGGTCAGCATCATACACAACCACTGAAGACTCTTGGAAAATGATCCTCAGATGCTGGAATAGGTATTGAAGGTGCAGGGTTTATTACCGCCTGTGGTTTTCCAGTTACCTGACAGGTATGACACATGTGGCAAAGCTCAACTATATCCCTGTGCAGTCCAGGCCAGTAAAAGTGTGTTTGCATTTTAGCCTGTGTTTTCCTCTCTCCTAAATGACCTCCAGTAGTAGCTCATGTGACATTCACAACACCCCATTTCGATATCTCACTGGCAATACATTTTGATGCACTTCTGCTTATTTGTCATCTGTCTGAACGTTTGAAGGTCTCCATTTACTCATTAAGGTATCACTTTTAAGGTAATAACATTCAGGAGTACGTTTGGATCCTTTGATACAATTGTTTTCAATTTTCATCATTGTGCATTAACTCAGTTAATTTATCTGAGCTAGTGGTATTGTCATCTACCTGCTCCTGGCTTGTCTCAACCATCTGATCAAACAGGGTGTCTGCTAATTCCACTTCAGCTCTCCAATCTCTTCGATCTCTCCTGTTTCAGCTGGTGACTTTGTCACCTCATTACTGCACAGTCAGGAAACATTCCAGGATATGTGTCCTGCAATCAGTTGTGTGAGTTTCCACTGGTTTTTCAACCACAGTAGGCAACACTCCTACCAGTGTATCAGCTATGGCATTAGCACGGACAAACTGTAATCGTGGAGCTGAGAGTTTGTCCAGTACTCCTACCTCGACTTTCCTCTCTTCTCTGGACACTCTAACCTCACCTTACATAACTGAGTGCTTCTTGTCTCATTGTGAATTCCAATTACAGGTACCTTTTCTGGCAAGGGTAAACATTGAGTAACCGAGTCTGGAAGGGTTACTCTTCAGAGGGTTGGTGTGGACTTGTTGGGCCAAATGGCCTGTCTCCACACAGTAAGGATTCAAGTCATTTGTACCTTTTCTAAACTCTGGCCATTTAAAACATCACCAGCTCAAACTTTCCCCAAAAGATAACCTGTCCATTCCAGCTATTAGTTGAAACATTGGGCTGTTTAAAACATTTATGTCCTTCCTTCAATAAGGATCCCAGTGCTGTACACTGTTCCAGATGTGGTCCTGGGAATGTCTTTTCAAGCTCAAGCATCATCTCACCAATTTTGGATTTAATTCTCCTTATTATAAACAAAAGCATCTTTTAAACTTCCCTCATCATTTGTGGAACATTCATTTCAACATTTTGCAGTTTATGCAGGAGGACACCGAAATCCTTCTGTAACTCAGAGATCTGCAATTTCTCATCATTTATATGTTTTTGCTTCCAGGCATAATGAATGTTTTCTTATTTTCCCACATCATGTCTCATTATGCTTCATGTGGCATGGTGGCTCAGTGTTAGTACTGTTGCCTGATAGCACCAGGGCTTGGGTTCAATTCCCGCCTCAGGCAACTGTCTGTGTGGAATTTGCACATTCTTCCTGTGTCTGCGTGAGTTTCCTCCCACGGTCCAAAGATGTGTCAGTTGAATTGCCCATAGTGTTAGGTGCATTTGTCAGGGGTAAATGTATAGGACTGGGTCTGGGTGGGTTACTCTTTGGAGGGTTGGTGTGGACTTGTTAGGCTGAAGGGCCTGTTTCCGAACTATCGGGAATGTAATCTAATCTTGCCAAATACCTACAAACTGAATTAAACTCTCCATGTCCATTTGTCAATCTGTAATCATCCTTTATGTTTAGTTTTGCTTTGTAACTTCCTTCCCTACATGCCTATGTGGCATCTGCAACATTACCAACCGTGACATTGGTCCCTTCATCCATGTCATTCTCTCAGCTGTAACAGATTGGAACCTGCCCACTGTATTCCTGTGGCACCTCACCCATTAAAATGCTGATTAATGTCCTCTAGGGAAGGAATCTGGTGTCCTTACCTGGTCTGGCCTACATGTGTCTCCAGACCCACAGCAATGTGGTTGACTTTTAACTGCTTTCTGGGTGATAAATGCTGGCCCAACCAGTGATGTCCTCATCACATGAATGGATTTTTAAAAATGTAAATTAAGGGAAGGTTTCACTGAGCACCTCAGCCAGTCCATCCTCGTCACCACCCATTTTAATTCCCCTTCTCCCTCCCTTTCCGACAAGACTATCCTTGGCCTCCTCCATTCCACAATGAATCAGACTGCAAATTAGAGGAACAACACCTCAACTTCCACCAGGGCAGCCTATAGCCAGAAGGACTCAACATTGAGATCTCCAGTTTAAAATAACCTCCCTCCCATCCCCGACTCCCTTCCCAGCCCCTCCTCCTCACTTCCATTCCTCTCAGCCACTAACCAGATTCATTCCTCCCATTGACCAACCAGGTCATTCCCTGGAAATGTCTTCACCTATCCCCACCCCACCACCCTGCTCCACTCCCTTTGTCTGCTGCTCCCCTTCCACCCACCCCCAGTTTTGTAGAAGGGTTACACCTGAAATTTTGAGTTCTCCACCTCCTGAACCTGGCTGGCTTGCTGTGTTCTCCCAGCCTTCGGTTTATCTACCTTGGTTTCCAGCATCTGCGGTTTCTTTTTGATGTGTGTAACCTTGATATGAAGGCATACCACACTTTTTCAGTCAATACAAAGATTACAAGAGCAGGTAAAGTGGAGTCACAGACAGACAGGTTGGTGAAGAGGGTATTTGGGCAGAACATCAAATGTAGGAATTAGAATTTCATGTTGTGGCTCTACAGGACATTGGTGAGGCTACTTTTGGAATCCACGTACAGTTCCAGTCGCCTTCTGTACGAAAGATGTTGTTTAACCTGAGGGGATGCAGAAACATTTTGAAAGTTTGTTGCAGGAGTTTAAGGAGTTACATGGAGAGGCTGAACAGGCTGGGGTATTTTATCCTTGGGGTGTTGGATGATAAGGGGAGACCTCCTCGAGGTTTATAACCTAATGAGGGGCATGAATATGTTGAATAATAACAGTCTTTTCCCGAGGGTGTGAGAATCCAAAACTAGTGGGCATTGGTTTCTGGTGCGAGGGGAAAGGTTTAAAAAGAACCTGAGGGGTAACTTCCTCTCACAGAGGATGGAACATGTCCAGAATGAGCTGCCAGGGTAAATGGTGGAATGGAGTCCACCAACAGCATTTAGAAGCGGTCTAGCTGGGGATATGAATAAGAAGGGTATTGTGGGATATGGTCCAAATGTGGAAATTCGGACTCTGTCACACTGGAACAGACCAGTTGAAATGAAGGGACTGTCTCCTCACTGTTTGACTCTATAACTACAGATAGATTATGTTGGGGCTGTACAAAAGTTTCCTTCAGCCACAGCTGGAGTACTGTGTGTGGTTCAGGTCTCTGCACCGAAGAAGGATGTGGTTGGCCTGGAGAGGTTGCAGGAAATTGCCAGGACATTGCCCTGGATGGAAAATGTCATTGTGAAGAGAAGCTGGAAAAGCTTAGGTTCTTTTGTTGAGAGCAGAGAAGGCTGAGAGTGACCTCTTCAGTACGGTCTGATTCTATCATTGTATCTGTGAATGTCCAGCTCAGGGCAGCTTCTCAAACCCTGGAGGTTCTCAGGCTAAAACAAATCTGATGGCTGCTGTGAGACGAGTTGGGAGGTTGATATTTCATAACTAATTTACTTGTTTCTATCATAATTGAAGCATATTCAGCGAAAGATCAGTCATTCTGCTTAAATATCAGTTATGTAACTTGTCAGCAGGCGATGAGGATTTACCGCCTTCAGGTTCTAATGAGTTTACATTTTCTGGCTTGTTCGGAACTCATTGAGTGAAAGACCCTCATTAAAACAGGGTCCACAGAATGTTCCCTGGGTTTCTGGTTTAACAATCCAGCAATAATACCATTAGGCCATTGTCTCCCTGATGTAGAGAAGATCACATTGGGAGCAACTGTATGGAGGAGCAAACTAGTATGGAGGAGAAGTAGGTGAACCTCTGTCTCAAATGGAAGGAGTGTTTGGGGCCCTGGATGAAGGTGAGGGGTTTGGGGGGTGGCGGGGGGCGGCGGGGGGTGGGGGGGGAGGTGGGGAGATGCTGGCAGATTTTGGATCTTCTCCGATTTCAGTGGAAGGTGTCTTGTGGTTTGGGAGGGGCGTGGGGAGGGTGGGGAATAGTGGGGAGATTGGCACAAACCAAGCATTAGGAAAGAGAGCGGTCCTTGTGGAAAGCAGGTAGGCTGGCGAGGGGAAGGTATTCTTGGTGGTGGGGTCCAGGTGGACTTGGTGGAATGGTTACCTGCGTTAGTAATCAGTCCTGCTGCCTTCAGAGATCTGTGGACAAGCGCCCATGACCTCTCTATTTGTCTCATGTTTCTTGTGTCCTGCTATTCATTGAGAATTCCCTTGACTTGTTATTTCCCAAGTGCATCATAGAGTCATAGAGCCATAGAGATGTACAGCATGGAAACAGACCCTTCAGTCCAACCTGTCCATGCCGACCAGATATCCCAACCCAATCTAGTCCCACCTGTCAGCACCCGGCCCAATCCATTTCATGGTTAATTTCAACTCTCACTCTCTGCTCCTCTGTCAAATTGATCTCTATCCTTTTGAAACCTAAGACATTTTTGTCTCAGTAGCAAGCACCCGGCAATTTTCGGTGATCTGTAAATTTACTTATCATTTCCCTTGCACTTTCTTCGATGTTGTAAATACATAGTTATGAACAATAAGGGATGCAGCACTGATCCTTGCGTTACTGGAGACCAGCACCCAGTTACACAAACAGCCTTTTATTCGCAAATTAATTTTGGATCCAACTAGCCAAGTTACCGTGTATTTTTATCCTGTTATCTGTCTATATATATAGGATCAGGTCAAAGGCTTTATTGAAATCCACATCAACGACATCAACCTCACCACCACTGTCTACAAACTGATTCATGCTACAGGTGTAGAAAACTTTGGTGCAGCCATAATTAGAGTACTGTGTACAGTTCTGGTCACCCCATTAGAGGAAGGATGTGGAACCTTTGGGAAGGGATCAGAGGAGATTTACTAGGATGTTGCCTGGCATGGAGAGGAAGTCTTACAAAGAAAGGCTGTGGGCACCGAGGCTGTTTTCTTTGGGGAGAAGAAGGTTGACATGTGACTTAATCAAGACGTATAAGTTAATCAAAGGGTTAGTTAGCATGCACAGTTAGAGCCTTTTTTCTCAGATGGTGAAGGCTAACACAAGGGGACATAGCTTTAAATGGAGGGGTGATAGACTTAGGACAGATATCAGGAGTAGATTCTTCACTCAGAGAGTATTAGGGGTATGGAAAGGGCTGCCTGCAACAGTAGTAGACTTGCTGACGATAAGGGCATTTAAATGGGCATTGGACATACATATGGATAATACTGGAACTGTGCAGGTTAGATAGGCATCAGATTAGTTTCACAGGTCCTTAAGACCATAAGACATTGGAGTGGAAGTAAGGCCATTCAGCTCATCGAGTCTACTCCGTCATTTAATCATGGTTGATGGGCATTTCAACTCCACCTGCCCGCACTCTCCCCGTAGCCCTTAATTCCTTGTGAGATCAAGAATTTATCAATCACTGCCTTGAAGACATTTACCGTTAAAGCCTCCATTGCACTCCGTGGGAATGAATTCCCCAGGCCTACCATTGTGTGGCTGAAGAAATGTCTCTTCATTTCTGTTCTAAATTGACCCCCTCTAGTTCTAAGGCTGTGCCCATGGATCCGAGTCTCCCTGCCTACGGAAACAACTTCCCAGAGTCCACGCATTGTCTTGTAAATTTGTATTAGATCTCCCTCAACCTGCTAAACTCTAATGAATAGAATCCCAGGATCCTCAGCCATTCGTCGGATGGTAGACCAACCATTCCAGGGATCATTTGTGTGAATCCCCACTGGACATGCTCTAGTGCCAGTATGTCCTTCCTGAGGTGTAGTGCCCAAAATTGGTCACATATTCTAAATGAGGCCTAACTAGAACTTTATAACGTCTCAGTAGCACATCGCTGCTTTGATATTTGAACCCTTTTGAGATAAATGACAACATGACGTTGGCTTTCTCAACCACGGACTCAATCAGCAAGTTAGCCTTTCGAGAATTCTGGATTCACACTGCCAGATCCCTTTGTACTTTGGCTTTGTGAATTTTCTCACTATTAGAAAATAGTTCATGCCTGTATTCTTTTTTCTTTCTTTTTTGGATATTGACTTTTCTAAGGGGGAGGTGTGACGCTGCTGCTCCTTTAACAAGGCTTTGTTGTGCATTGTTATTTTTTCAGAGAGTTTAGAAAAGACGCGACTTGGAAACGTCAAAGTTGAAGGGTGTTAGGGCTAGTTTGATTAAAGCTAATAGGTACTGCCTCAGGCAAAAAGATTTTACATTAAATAAATTACAATCTAAGGAGGTTAGAAATAGGAAAGATGAGGTCACCCTGTTAGGAGTTTTCCACAGGCCTCCTAATCGTCCTAGAGACGTAGAAGAAAGGATTGTGAGGATGATTCAGGAGAAGAGTGAAAGTAATAGGATGGTTGTTATGGGGGACTTTAACTTTCCAGATATTGACTGGGGAAGCTATAGCTCGAGTTCGTTAGATGGGTCGGTGTTAGTCCAGTGTGTGCAGGAGGGTTTCCTGACACAATATGTAGACAGGCCAACAAGAGGTGAGGCCAAACTGGATTTGGTTCTGGGTAACGAACCAGGCCAGGTGCTAGAATTGGAGGTAGGTGAGCACTTTGGGGACAGTGACCACAATTCAGTGACTTTTACTCTAGTGATGGAGAGGGATAAGTGTGCACTGCAGGGCAAGAGTTATATCTGGGGGCAGGGAAATTATAATGCGCTGAGGCATGACTTAGGAAAGTAGGCTTCAAGGGAAGGGCACAATCAATACATGGAGCTTGTTCAAGGAGCAACTATTGAGTGTCCTTGATAAGTATGTACCAGTCAGGCAGGGAGTAAAGGGTCGTGTGAGGGAGCCGTGGTTTAATAAGGAATTGGAATCCCATGTTAAAGGGAAGAGGGCGGCCTACGTAAAGATGAGACGTGAAGAATCAATTGGGGCGATTGAGAGTTACAAGGTAGCCAGGAAGGATCTGAAGAGAGAGCTAAGAGCAGCAAGAAGGGGACATGAAACGTCCTTAGTTGGTAGGATTAGGGAAAACCCAAAGGCTTTCTATAGGTATGTCAGGAATAAAAGAATGACTAGGGTAGGAATAGGTCCTGTCAAGGATAGTAGTGGGAAGTTGCGTGTGGAGGCTGAAGAGATTGGGGAGACACTGAATGAATACTTTTTGTCAGTATTCACTCAGAAACAGGCCATTGTTGCCGATGTGAATATTGAGTCACAATTAATTAGAATGGATAGCTTAAGATGTATGTAGGGAAGAGGTGTTGGAAATTCTGGAAAGAGTGAAAATAGATAAGTCCCCTGAGCCTGATGGCATTTATCCTAGAATTCTCTGGGAAGCAAGGGAGGAGATTGCAGAGCCATTGGCCTAGATTTTTAAGTCCTTGTTGTCTACAGGAATAGTGCCAGAAGACTGGAGGATAGCAAATGTCCTTCCCTTGTTCAAGAAGGGGTGTAGGGATAACCCTAGTAACTATAGGCCGGTGAGTCTCGCTTCTGTTGTGGGCAAAGTCTTAAAGAGAATTGTAAAGGATAGGATTTATGAACATCTGGATAGGAATATTGTGATCAAGGATAGTCAGCATGGTTTTGTGAAGGGCAGGTCATGCCTCACAAACCTTGTTGAATTCTTTGAGAAGGTGACTAAGGAGGTTGACGAGGGTAAAGCGGTAGATGCGGTGTATGTGGATTTTAGTAAGGCGTTTGATAAGGTTCCCCATGGTAGGCTACTGCAAAAAATACAGAGGTATGGCATTGAGGGTGCGTTGGTGGTTTGGATTAGGAATTGGCTGGCTGGAAGAAGACAGAGGGTAGTAGTTGATGGTAAAGGTTCATCTTGGAGTGCAGTTACTAGCGGTGTTCCACAAGGATCTGTTTTGGGACCATTGCTGTTTGTCATTTTTATAAATGACCTGGAGGAGGGGCTAGGAGGTTGGGTGAGCAAGTTTGCGGATGAAACGAAAGTCGGTGGAGTTGTTGACAGTGAGGAAGGATGTGGCAGGTTACAGCGGGATACAGATAAGCTGCAGAGCTGGGCAGAAAGGTGGAAAATGGAGTTCAACGTAGGTAAGTGTGAAGTGATTCACTTTGGTAAGAGTAACAAGAAGATGGAGTACTGGGCTAATGGTCAGATACTTGGTAGTATGGATGAGCAGAGGGATCTTGGTATCCATGTACACAGATCTCTGCAAGTTGCCACCCAGGTAAATAGTGCTGTGAAGAAGGCATATGGCGTACTGGCTTTTATTGGTAGAGGAATTGAGTTCCGGAGTCCTGAGGTTATATTGCAGTTGTATAAGACTCTGGTGCAGCTGCACCTGGAGTATTGTGTGCAGTTTTGGTCGCCATAGTATAGGAAGGATGTGGAGGCACTGGAACGGGTGCAGAGGAGGTTTACCAGGATGTTGCCTGGTATGGTAGGAAGATCGTATGAGGAAAGGCTGAGGCACTTGGGGCTGTTTTCATTGGAGAAAAGAAGGTTTAGGGGTGACTTGATAGCAGTGTACAAGATGATTAGGGGTTTAGATGTTGCTTGAATGAATTTGACTGGGAAAACACCACTATCATAGGACAAGCCAGACAGAGAACAGCCAGAGAATTCCTAGAAGCATGGCATTCATCCCCAAACTCCATCAACAGACACATTGACCTGGACACCATATACAAACCACTACAGCTGAAACTGACACCCGGAAACGGCAAGAACATCCACCAACAGACACATCGACCTGGACCCCACATACAAATCACTGCAGCTGAAACTGACACCCGGAAGCGGCAAGAACAAACCAATATAAATACCGGAAGAAACATCAAAGCAGCGCTTCACACGAGGCTCCAACAGCACTGATGATGTTCCCTAGCCAGGGAACGAAACGTTTGCAGCAAAAACTTCCAGCTCGGCGAGCAGAACCACAACAACGAAATGGAACCATTTATCATTACTCTTTGTTTCCTGTCAGCCAACCAACTTTCAATCCAAGTCAGTACTTTGCCCCCAATACCATGCACCCCAATTTTGCTCACTAACCTCCTATGTGGGACTTTATCAAAAGCTTTCTGAAAGTCCAGGTACACTACATCTCCTGGATCTCCCTTGTCCATCTTCAGAGTTACATCCTCAAAAAATTCCAAAGACTAGTCAAGCATGATTTTCCCTTCATAAATCCATGCTGACTCTGACCTATCCTGTTACTACTATCCAGATGTGTCGTAATTTCATCCTTTATAATAGACTCCAGCATCTTTCCCACCACTGAGGTCAGACTAACTGGTCTATAATTTCCTGCTTTCTCTCTCCCACCTTTCTTAAAAAGTGGGACAACAATAGCCACCCTCCAAACCACAGGAACTGATCCCGAATCTATCGAATTCTGGAAAATAATCACCAACGCATCCATAATTTCTCTAGCCACCTCCTTCAGTACCCTGGGATGATATACTGAAAATTCCTTCCCCATAACCCACTGACGGTTAGCTCAGACCCAGATTCCCTTTGAATACAGACCCCATTCCCGACCCAGGGTTCGCTCAAACCCAGACTCACTGTGAATCTAGTTCCCATACCCACTTAGGGTCAGCTCAGACCCAGATTCATTGTGAATACATCCCCCTTACACCACCAAGGGTCAGCTCAGACCCAGATTGATTGTGAATACATCGCCCATTCGTGACCCAGGGGTAGCTCACACTCAGATTCACTCTGACTACACCCCCCTTACACCACCCAGTGTCAGCTCAGACACAGGTTCACCACGAACACGGCCTCCATCCCCACCCAGGGCCATCTCAGACCCAGATAGACCGCAGACACAGCCCCCATACGCCACACAGAATCAGCTTAGACCCAAATTCACTGTGAATACAACACCCACACCACAGCCAGGATCAGCTCAGACCAAGTTTCACAGTGAATACAACATTCCCATCCAACCCAGGGCCAGCTCAGTTCCTGATTCACTGTGAATAGAGCACCCATACCTCACCGACGGTCAGCCTAGACCCAGATTCACTGTGAATACAACCCGTTACCCCATCCAGGGTCAGCACAGATTCAGATTCACAGTGATTACAGCCTCCATAACCCACGAAGATTCAGCCCAGACCCAGATTCACTGTCAATACTCGACCCAGGTTTAGTTCAGACCAAGGTTCAGTGTAAATACAGCTACCTTAACCCACCAAAGGTCAGTTCAGACTCAGATTCAATCTGAATACAGCCCATATTCCCCACACAGCTCATACCCAGATTCACTGTGAATACAGTCCCCATATTGCACCCAGTGCGAGCTCAGACCCAGATGCACTGTGAGTCCTCCCCCATAGCACACCCAGAGTCAGCTCAGACCCAGATTCACTCTGAATGCAGCCCCCATTCCTCACCCAGGGACAGCTCAGACACAACTTCATTGTGAATATAGCCTCCTTACCCAACCCAGGGTAAGCTCAGACCCAGATTCAGTGTGAATTCAACCCCCTTTGCCCACTCAGTGTTACCTCAGACACAGATTCACTGTGAATTCATCCCTCATGCCCCACCCAGTGTTATGTTGCAGATCCAGAATAACTGTGGTCACAACACACTCAGCTGACCCAGGGTCAGCTCAGACCCAGATTCACTGTGAATACAGCCCCCAAACCCCACCCAGCATCAGCTCAAAAACAGATTCAATGTGAATACAGCACCATTGCACACCCAGGGACCGCACAGACACAGATTCACTCTGAATACATCCTCCAGGCCCCACACCGGGTTAGCTCAGACACAGTTTCACTGAAAATACAGGCACACACCCCAAGCAGGGTGAGCTCAAAGCCCGATTCACTATGAATACAGACACCATTCCCCACCCATGGTCAGCTCAGACCCAGATTCAGTGTGAATACAGCCCCCATACTCCACCCAGTGTTAGTCCAGACCCAGATTCACTGTGAATACTTGCACCACACTCCAACCAGGGTCAGCTCGGACCCAGATTCACTGTCAACGCAGCACCCACACCCAACCCAGGGATAGCTCACACCCAGATTCACTGTGAATACAGCCCCCACACTCCACCAAGGGTCAGCTCAGACCCAGATTCTTTGTAAATACACCACCCATTGCCCAACCAGGGTCTGTTCAGATCCAGATTCACTGTGAATACAGCCCCAATACACCTTCCAGCGTCAGCTCAGATAGGGAATCACTGTGAATACAACACCCATATCGCAACCACGTTCACCTTCGACCCTGAATCACTGTGAATACAGACCCCACACCCGAACAAAGTTTAGTTCAGACCCAGATTTACTGTGAATACAGTCCCCATAAACCACCCAAGGATAGCTCAGAACCAGATTCATTGTGAATACAGCCCACATATTCCACCCATTGGTCAGCTCAGATGCAGATTCACTGAATACAGACCCCATACCATACCCAGAGTCAGCTCAGATTCAGATTCACTGTGGAGACAGCCCCCATAGAGCACCCAGGGTCAGCTCAAAGCCAGATTCACATTGTGCACAGCCACATAGTGCATCTAGGGTCAGCTCACAACCAGATTCACTGCGAATACAGCCCCCATACTGCACCCACAGTCAACTCAGACACAAATTCGCTCTGAATTCACCCCTCCCTTTCCCCACTCAGTGTTACTCAGATCCAGATTCACTGTGAATACATCCCCTATGTCCCAACCAGTGTCAGCTCAGGACCAGATTCACTCTGAATACAGCCCCATACCTCAACCAGAGTCAGCCCCGACCCAGACTCACTGTGAGGACAATCCCCATATCCCACCCAGGGTGAGCTCAGACCCAGACACACTACGAATACAACCCTCGTACTCCACCAAGTTTCATGCTGTAGATCCAGATTAACTGTGAATACAGCCCCCATGGCCCACCCAGCATCAGAGCAGTACCAGATTCACTGTAAATACAGCACTATTGCACACCCAGGGACAGCTCAGACCCACATTCACTGTGAATGTATCCCCCGTTCCCCACACAGGGGAAGGTCAGACACAGTTTCACTGAAAATACAGACCCATACCCCAACCGGGAACAGCTCAAAGCCACATTCACTGTGAATACAGCCCCCATTCCCCACCCAGGGTTGGTCCAGACCCAGATTCACTGTGAATACAGCCCACATACCTCACCCAGGGTCAGCTCAGACACAGGTTCACTGTGAATACATCCTACCCAAGGATACCGCAGAACCAGATTCACTGCGAATACATCTCCCATTCTGCCCCCAGAGTCAGCTCAGACCCAGACTCACAGTGAATGCTGTGAATATTGCACCTTTTACACAAACCACCAGGGTCACCTCAGGAGCAGATTTACTCTGAATATTTCACACATACCCCACCGATGGATAGCTCAGACCCATATTGACTGTGAATACATCCCCCATAGCACAACCAGAGTCAGGTCAGACCCAGATTCATGTGATTACAGCCCCGTGCTCTACGCAGTGTCTGCTCAGAGCCCAATGCATTGTGATCACAGCCCCTTTAGCACACTCAGTGTCAGCTCAGACCCAGATTCACTGGGAATACAGCCCCCATAACTCACCCAGGGTTAGTCCAGACGCAGGATCACTGTGAATACAGCCCCCATATCCCATCTAGGGTCAACTAAGAACCAGGTTCATTGTGAATACAGCCCACATGCCCCACGCAGTGTCAGCTTAGACCTAGATTCATTGTGAATACATGCACCATATACCAACCAGGGTCAGCTCAGACCCAGACTCACTGTCAATGCAGCACCCATAAACAACATAAGGATAGCACAGACACAGATTCACTGTGAATACAGCCCCCATACCCCATCTAGGGTCAACTCAGAACCAGATTCACTGTGAATACAGCCCACATACCTCACCCAGGGTCAGCTCAGGCACATTTTCACTGTGAATACATCCCACATACCCTACGCAAAGATACCTCAGAACCAGGTTCACTGTGAATACAACCCCCATATCCCACCAAGGGTCAGTTCAGACCCAGACTCAATGTCAATGCAGCAGCCATTCCTCACCCAGGGTCAGCTCAGACCCAGATTCACAACGAATACTGCCCCTTTTACACACACCACCAGGGTCAGCTCAGAAGCAGATTTACTCTGAATACTTCACACATACCCTACCGATGGATAGCTCAGACCCATATTCACTGTGAATAAAGCCCTTACACTCCATCCAGTGTCAGCTGATTCCCATATTCACTGTGAATGCATCCCCCATAGCACACCCAGCATCAGGTCAGACTCAGATTCATGTGATTACAGCCTCCATGATCTACGCAGTGTCTGCTCAGAGCCCAATTCATTGTGAACACAGCCCCCATAGCACACTCAGTTTCAGCTCAGACCCATTTTCACTGTGAATACACCCCCCTTCCCGATCCAGGGTTAGTTCAGACTCAGATTCTGTGTGAATACAGTCCCCAAAAACACCAAGGGTCAGCTGAGACCCAGATTCATTGTGAATACAGCCCACATACCCCACGCAGAGTTAGCTCAGACCCTGTTCAGTGTGAACAAATCTCCCATACCTCAACGACGGTTAGTGCAGACCCAGATTCATTGTGAATACAGCCCCCATACTGCACCCGGGGTCAGCTCAATCCCAGATTCTCTGAGAATACAGCTCCCATGCCCCAACCAGGATAACAAAAGGCTCAGATTCACTGTGAATACTCCCCCCATGAACCCCCAGTGTCAGCTGAGATCCAGATTCACTGTGATCACATCCCACATCGCATACCCAGAGTCAGCCCAGACCCAGCTCAGTGTGAACAAATCTCCCCGAACACACCCAGGGTTCGTTCAGACAGAGAATCACTGTGAATACAGCCCCAATAGCACACTGAGTGTCAGCTCAGACCCATATTCACAGTTAATACACGCTCCCATACCCCACCCAAGGTCAGCTCAGACCCAGATTCATTGTGAATACAATCCCCAAACCCACCAAGGGTCAGCTCAGACCCAGATTCATTGTGAATACATCCCCCTTACACCACCCAGGGACACCTCAGACACAGATTGATTGTGAATACATCACCCATTCCAGACCCAGGGGTAGCTCACACTCAGATTCACTCTGACTATATCCCCCTTACACCACCCAGTGTCAACTCAGACCCAGATTCACTGGGAATACAGCCTCCATCCCCACCCAGGGCCATCTCAGACCCAGATTCACTGCGGGACACAGCCCCCATACGCCACACAGAGTCAGCTCAGACCCAGATTCACTGTGAATACAATTCCCATACCACAGCCAGGATCAGCTCAGACCAAGTTTCACGGTGAATACAACATTCCTCCCCCACCCAGGGTCAGCACAGACCCAAAATCACTATGAATACAACCCGTTACCCCACCCAGGGTTCAGCGCAGATTAAGATTCACAGTGATTACAGCCCCCATAACCCACGAAGATTCAGTCCAGACCCAGATTCACTGTCTATATCCGACCCAGGTTTGGCTCAGACCAAGGTTCACTGTGAATACAGCTACCTTAACCCACCAAGGGTCAGTTCAGACCCAGATTCATTCTGAATACAGCCCACATTCCCCACCCAGTGTCAGCTCAGACCCAGATTCACTGTGAGCACATGCCCCATACTGCACCCAGGGACAGCTCAGACCCCGATGCACTGTGAGTACATCCCCCATAGCACACCCAGAGTCAGCTCAGACCCAGATTCACTCTGAATACAGCCCCCATTCCTCACCCAGGGACCACTCAGGCACACCTTCGTTGTGAATATAGCCTCCTTACCCAACCCAGAGTCAGCTCAGACCCAGATTCAGTGTGAATTCATCCCCCTTTGCCCACTCAGTGTTACCTCAGACACAGATTCACTGTGAATACATCCCCCATATTCCACCCAGGGTCAGCTCAGAACCAGATTCACTAGCTCACTCTCTCGGCGGAGCAGGTAACGGCTGTCTGGTGGTGTTTTTTTGAAGTCGCGAGTATAGTCCAGTTAGTGTTTTTTAACAGTTAAAATTTAAAGTTTGTTTTTAAGCGCCTAGCGGACCCGGAAGCTGGTGTCGCGCTAGGTTACCTGGGAAGGGTTTTTTTTCTTATATAAGTGCGCAGGGGAGGAACCCGAGGCACTACAGGGGTAGAGCCTCCCGCCCGCCCCCCTCCTCTAACCTAATAATAAGACCCGTTGTGGTAAGCAGGTACGTTCTGCATTTTGCTTGTTTGTTTCTTTAGATCTAGTTTTTAAAGTTTACCTTTTAGAGGGATGGCAGCGAAGGCAGTGCAATGTTCCTCTTGCAACATGTATGAGGTGAGGGAAGCCATTAGCGTCCCTGCTGATTACACTTGCAAGAAGTGCACCCATCTCCAGCTCCTCCAAGACCGTGTTAGGGAACTGGAGCTGGAGTTGAATGAACTGCGGATCATTCGGGAGGCAGAGGTGGTCATAGATCAGAGCTTTAGGGAAGTAGTTACTCCGAAAGTTATAGAGAGATGGGTGACAGTGAGGGGGAGTGGAAGGAAGCAGCCAGTGCAGGGACCCCCTGCGGTCATTCCCCTCAAGAACAAGTATACCGTTTTGGATACTTGTGGGGGGAATGACTTACCAGGGGTAAGCAACGAGGTTCAGGCCTCTGGCACGGAGCCTGTCCCCGTTGCTCAGAAGGGAAGGGTGGAGAAAGATAGAGCTATAGTTCTTGGGGACTCAATAGTGAGGGGCACAGATAGGCGGTTTTGTGGGGGCGACAGAGACTCATGATTGGTATGTTACCTCCCAGGTGCAAGGGTACGTGATGTCTCTGATCGTGTTTTCCGGGTCCTTAAGGGGGAGGGGGAGCATCCCCAGATCGTGGTCCACGTTGGCACCAACGACATAGGTAGGAAGAGGGATGAGGATGTCAGGCAGGCTTTCAGGGAGCTAGGTTGGAAGCTCAGAGTTAGAACGAACAGAGTTGTTGTCTCTGGTTTGTTACCCGTGCCACGTGATAGAGAGTCGAGGAATAGGGAGAGAGAACAATTAAATGTGTGGCTACAGGGATGGTGCAGGAGGGAGGGATTCCGGTTTCTGGATAACTGGGGTTCTTTCTGGGGAAGGTGGGACCTCTATAAACAGGATGGTCTACACCTGAACCTGAGGGGCACCAGTATCCTTGTGGGGAGGTTTGCTAGTGCTCTTTGGGAGGGTTTAGACTAACTCTGCAGGGGCATGGGAACCTGGACTGTAGCTTTAGGGTACAGGACCTTGAGTGTAGGGAGGTTAGGAACAAGGCATCGATCTCGAAGGAGGGTGCCTGTAAACAGAAAGGTGGCTTGAAGTGTGTATACTTCAATGCCAGAAGTATAAGAAATAAGGTAGGTGAACTTGCAGCGTGGGTTGGTACCTGGGACTTCGATGTTGTGGCCATTACAGAGACGTGGGTAGAACAGGGGCAGGAATGGCTGTTGCAGGTTCCAGGGTTCAAATGTTTTAGCAGGGTCAGAGATGGTTGTAAAAGAGGGGGTGGTGTGGCATTGCTTGTCAAGGATAGTATTACAGCGGTGGAAAGGACGATGGAGGAAGACTTGCCATGTGAGGTAGTTTGGGCTGAGGTTAGAAATAGGAAAGGTGAGGTCACCCTGTTAGGAGTTTTCTACAGGCCTCCCAATAGTCCGAGAGAAGTAGAGGAAAGTATTGCGAGGATGATTCAGGAGAAGAGTGAAAGTAGCAGGGTGGTTGTTATGGGGGATTTTAACTTCCCAGATATTGACTGGGAAAGCTATAGCTTGAGTTCGTTAGATGGGTCGGTGTTTGTCCAATGTGTGCAGGAGGGTTTCCTGACACAATATGTAGACAGGCCAACAAGAGGTGAGGCTATACTGGATTTGGTTCGGGGTAACGAACCAGGCCAGGTGTTAGACTTGGACGTAGGTGAGCACTTCGGGGACAGTGACCACAACTCGGTGACTTTTACTTTAGTGATGGAGAGGGATAAGTGTGCACTGCAGGGCAAGAGTTATAGCTGGGGGCAGGGAAATTATGATGCGGTGGGGCATGACTTAGGATGCGTGGATTGGAAAAATAGGCTTCAAGGGAAGGACACAAATAATATGTGGAGATTGTTCAAGGAACACCTATTGGGTGTCCTTGATAAGTATTTACCAGTCAGGCAGGGAGTAAAGGGTCTTGTGAGGGAGCCGTGGTTTAATAAGGAATTGGAATCCCTTGTGAAAGGGAAGAGGGCGGCCTATGTAAAGATGAGGTGTGAAGGTTCACTTGGGGCGATTGAGAGTTATAAGGTAGCCAGGAAGGATCTGAAGAGAGAGCCAAGAGCAGCGAGAAGGGGACATGAAAAGTCCTTAGTTGGTAGGATTAGGGAAAACCCAAAGGCTTTCTATAGGTATGTCAGGAATAAAAGGATGACTAGGGTAGGTATCGGTCCAGTCAAGGATAGTAGTGGGAAGTTGTGCGTGGAGGTGGAGGAGATTGGAGAGACACTAAATCAATACTTTTTGTCAGTATTCACTCAGGAACAGGACACTATTGCTGATGTGGATATTGAGTCACAAGTGATTAGAATGGATGGCCTTGAGGTATGTAGGGAAGAAGTCTGGGGAATACTGGAAAGGATGAATATAGATAAGTCCCCTGGGCCTGATGGCATTTATCCTAAGATCCTCTGGGAAGCTAGGGAGGAGATAGCAGAGCCATTGGCCTTGATTTTTATGTCGTCATTGTCTACGGGAATAGTGCCAGAAGACTGGAGGATAGCGAATGTGGTCCCCTTGTTCAAGAAGGGGAGTAGGGATAGCCCTAGTAACTATAGGCCAGTGAGTCTCACTTCTGTTGTGGGCAAAGTCTTAGAGAGAATTGTAAGGGATAGGATTTATGAACATCTGGGTAGGAATAATGTGATCAAGGATAGTCAGCATGGTTTAGTGAAGGGCAGGTCGTGCCTCACAAACCTTATTGAGTTCTTTGAGAAGGTGACTAAGGAGGTTGACGAGGGTAAAGCAGTAGATGTGGTGTATATGGATTTTAGCAAGGCGTTCGATAAGGTACCCCATGGTAGGCTAATGCAAAAACTACGGAGGTATGGCATTGAGGGTGCATTAGAGGTTTGGATTAGGAATTGGCTGGCTGGAAGGAGACAGAGGGTAATAGTTGATGGAATAGGTTCATCTTGGAGTGCAGTTACTAGCGGTGTTCCACAAGGGTCTGTTTTGGGACCATTGCTGTTTGTCATCTTTATAAATGATCTAGAGGAGGGGCTTGAAAGCTGGGTGAGCAAGTTTGCGGATGACACGAAAGTCGGTGGAGTTGTGGACAGCGAAGAAGGATGTGGCAGGTTACAGCGGAATATAGATAAGTTGCAGAGCTGGGCAGAAAGGTGGCAAATGGAGTTCAATGTAGCTAAGTGTGAAGTCATTCACTTTGGTAGGAGTAACAAGAAGATGGATTACTGGGCTAATGGTAGGCTACTTGGTAGTGTGGATGAGCAGAGGGATCTTGGTGTCCATGTACACAGATCTCTGAAAGTTGCCACCCAGGTAAATAGTGCTGTGAAGAAGGCATATGGTGTACTGGGCTTTATTGGTAGAGGAATTGAGTTCCAGAGTCCTGAGGTCATGTTGCAGTTGTATAAGACTCTGGTGCAGCCTCATCTGGAGTATTGTGTGCAGTTTTGGTCACCATACTATAGGAAGGATGTGGAGGCATTGGAACGAGTGCAGAGGAGGTTTACCAGGATGTTGCCTGGTATGGTAGGAAGATCGTATGAGGAAAGGCTGAGGCACTTGGGGCTGTTCTCATTGGAGAAAAGAAGGTTTCGGGGAGATTTGATAGAGGTGTACAAGATGATTAGGGGTTTAGATAGGGTAGACACTGAGAACCTTTTTCTGTTAATGGATTCAGCTGTTACTAGGGGACACAGCTTTAAATTAAGGGGTGGTAGGTATTGGACAGATGTTAGGAGTAGATTCTTTACTCAGCGGGTTGTGAGTTCATGGAATGCCCTGCCAGTAGCAGTGGTGGACTCTCCCTCTTTATGGTCATTTAAGCGGGCATTGGATAAGCATATGGAGGTTATTGGGCTAGTGTAGGTTAGGTAGACTTTGGTTGGCGCAACATCGAGGGCCGAAGGGCCTGTACTGTGCTGTATTTTTCTATGTTCTATGTTCTATGAATACAGCCCCATACCTCAATAAGAGTCCGCCCAGACCCAGATTCACTGTGAATACTTGCACCACACTCCAACCAGAGATAGCTCACACCCAGATTCACTGTGAATACAGCCCCCACAATCCACCAAGGGTCAGCTAAGTGCCAGATTCTTTGTAAATACATCACCCATTCGCCAACCAGGGTCTGTTCAGACCCAGATTCACTGTGAATACAGCCCCAATACACCTCCCAGCGTCAGCTCAGATCAGGATTCACTGTGAATACAACACCCATATCAAAACCAGTTTCACCTTAGATCCTGATTTACAGTGAATACAGACCCCACACCCGACCCAAGTTTAGTTCAGACCTACATTCACTGTGAATACAGTCCCCATAAACCACCCAGGGTCAGCTCAGATCCAGATTTAATGTGAATACAGCCGCCGTACTCCACCCCGAGTTAGCCCAGACCAAAATTCACTGTGAATACAGCCCCCATACACCACCCAGGGTCAGCTCAGAAACAGATTTACTGTGAATACAACCCACATACCTCACCCAGGAACAGCTCAGACACAGATTCACTGTGAATACAGTCCCCATAGCACACCCAGGGTCAGCTCATAGCCAGATTCACGTTGAATACAGCTACATAGTGCACCTAGGGTCAGCTCACACCTAGATACATTGTGAATACAAATCCCATACCAAATCCAGGGTCAGCTCAGACATAGATTCAATGTGAATACATCCCCTATCTCCCAACCAGTGTCAGCTCAGGACCAGATTCACTCTGAATACAGCCCCATACCTCGGCCAGAGTCAGCCCCAACCCAGACTCACTGTGAGCACAGTCACCATATCCCAGCCAGTGTGAGTTCAGACCCAGACACACTACGAATACAACCCTCATACTCCACCAAGTTTCATGCTGCAGATCCAGATTAACTGAGAATACAGCCCCCATGGCCCACTCAGTGTCAGAGCAGTACCAGATTCACTGTGAATACAGCACTATTGCCCACCCACTGACAGCTCAGACCCACATGCACTGTGAATGCATCCCTCGGTCCCCACACAGAGGAAGGTCAGACACAGTTTCACTGAAAATACAGACCCATACCCCAACTGGAGACAGCTCAAAGCCATATTCATTGTGAATACAGTCCCCATTCCCCACCCAGGGTTGGTCCAGACCCAGATTCATAAGACCATAAGACATAGATTAGATTAGATTAGATTAGATTACTTACAGTGTGGAAACAGGCCCTTCGGCCCAACAAGTCCACACCACCCGCCGAAGCGAAACCCACCCATACCCCTACATTTACCCCTTACCTAACACTACGGCAATGTAGCATGGCCAATTCACCTGACCCGCACATCTTTGTGACTGTGGGAGGAAACCGGAGCACCCAGAGGAGTGGAAGTAAGGTCATTCGGCCCATCGAGTCTACTCCGCCATTCAATCATGGCTGATGGGCATTTCAACACCACTTACCAGCGTTCTCCCCGTAGCCCTTAATTCCTCGAGACAACAAGAATCTATCAACCTCTGCCTTGAAGACATTTAGCGTCCCGGCCTCCACTGCAATCCGTGGCAATGAATTCCACAGGCCCACAACTCTCTGGCTGAAGAAATGTCTCCGCATTTCTGTTCTGAATTTACCCCCTCTAATTCTAAGGCTATGTCCACGGGTCCTAGTCTCCTCGCCTAATGGAAACAATTTCCTAGCGTCCACCCTTTCCAAGCCATGTATTATCTTGTATGTCTCTATTAAGTCTCCCCTTAATCTTCTAAACTCAATTAATACAATCCCAGGATCCTCAGCCATTCCTCATATGTTAGACCTACCATTCCAGGGATCATCCGTGTGAATCTCCGCTGGACACGTTCCAGTGCCAGTATGTCCTTCCTGAGGTGTGGGGACCAAAACTGGACACAGTAATCTAAATGGGGCCTAACCAGAGCTTTATAAAGTCTCAGTAGCACATCTCTGCTTTTATATTCCAACCCTCTTGAGATAAGAGACAGTGTGAATACAGCTCCCATACACAGCCCAGGGAGAGCACAGACATAGATTCACTGCAAATACAACAACCATTCCACACCCAGGGTCAGCTCAGACACAGACTCACTGTCAGTGCAGCACCCACACGCAACCCAGGGATAGCTCAGTCCCTGATTCACTGTAAATACAGCCCCCATACCCCATCCAGGATCAGCTGAGACACAGATTCTTTGTAAGTACATCCCCCATTCCCCAACCAGGATCTATTGAGACCCAGAATCACTGTGAATACAGCCCCAATACACATTCCAGCGTTAGCTCAGACAGGGATTCACTGTGAATTCATTCCCCATAAACCACCCAGGGACAGCTCAGATCCAGATTCAATGTGAATACAGCCCCCATACTCCACCCAGGGTTAGCCCAGACCAAAATTCACTGTGAATGCAGCTCTGATATCCCACCCTAGATCAATTCAGACACAGATTCACTGTAAGTACAAATCCCATAACCCACTCAGGGTCAGTTCAAACCCAGATTCAATGTGAATACAGCCCACATTTCCCACCCACAGTCAGCTCAGACCCAGATTCATTGTGAATACAGCTCCCATTCCCCACCCAACATCAATTCAGACACAGCTTCACTGTGAATATAGCTCCCTTTCCGCCCCCCAAGATCAATTCAGACACAGATGCACTCTAAGTACAACCCCCGTAACCAACTCAGGGTCAGCGCAAACCTAGAGTCAGTGTGAATACAGTCCCCACACTCCACCCAGGGTCAGCTCAGACTCAGATTCACTGTAAGTACTGCCCCCATATCCCACAAGGATCAGTTCAGAACCAAATTCACTGTGAATACATCCTCCTTTAGCCTACACAGGGAAAGCTCAGACACAAATTCACTGTGAATACAGCACCATTCCCCTCCCAGGGACAGCTCAGCCACAGATTCACTGTGAATACATCCTCCCTACCCTACTCAGGGTCAGCTCAGACTCAGATTCATTCTGGCTACATCCCCCTGCCATCACATGGAGTTAGTTCAGACCCAAATTCACTGCAAATAAAACCCCCCTACACCACTCAGGGTCAACTTCACTGTGAAAACATCACCCATACCACAGCCAGGGTCAGCTCAGACCAAGACTCACTGTGATTACAGCTCTGATATTCCACAGCCAGGGTCAGCTCAGACCAAGACTCATTGTGATTACAGTCCGATATCCCACCCAGGGTCAGCACAGATCAACACTCACTGAGAGTACAGCTCTAATATCCCACCCAGGGTCCACATAGATCAAGACTCACTGTGATTACAGCTCCGATATCCCACCCAGAGTCAGCTCAGACTAAGACTCACTGTGATGATTGCTCTGATATCTCACAGCCAGGGTCAGCTCAGTCCAAGACTCAGTGTAATTACAGCTCCGATATCCCACCCAGGGTCAGCTCAGACCAAGAATTTTCCAACAAAGTCTGTTTCACTGAATTTCATTCTCCGTCATTTGCCTGAGCCTGATGTTCCGAGAAGCCCTGATCTATGTTCATAAAAACTGCTTTGAGTGAGACTTGATCTGACAACTGCGGCATTTTCACACGCCTCCTTGTAAAGGTTTGATTGCAATATTAATTGATTCCCAAACTGTGTTCCGGCTGCACATGTTAAGAGAAAGAAAATGGAGCAGTACACACGATCATGACCAGGATTTGAAACAACAGAGAAATACCAACTATTGTACAATCTCGGCGCCATGCAATCTGCCGCCAGGAAACATCAAATAAGTGCAGGGCTGGAGGGGATGCCAAGATCAGCACCAGAGACACAACACCAGAAAAACTCATCAAATCCAGCACTGAGATGAGGGAACTCAGATTGGGAAGAATCTATGCAATTCGGGGCCTCAGAGGTTGCAGATGAGATTAGTAGTTTTTGACGGATTGAAAACACCAAGAGCTCAGGGGATAGTACAGAAAAGTAGCGATGATTAGGAGGCCGCCCATGATCTCACTGAACAGTGAGGCGGGGCTCGATGGGCTGAGTGGCTGCATGTGTTATTTGCATTTGTTAAGTTTAAAATGAAAATATTCTTTCATATGTTCACTTGGTGAACAGACCGTAAGACTGTTAGACAAAGGAGCAGAAATCAGGCCATTCAGCCCATCGAGTACACTCCTCCATTCAATCATGGCTGATAAGTTTCTCAACCCCATTCTCCCTCTTTCTCCCTGTAATCCTTGATCCCCTTGATACTCAAGAACCAATCTATCTCAGTCTTAAATGTACTCAATCACCTAGTGGCCTCCACAGCTTTTTGAATTCCATAGATTCACCACTCTCTGGCTGAAGAGGTTTCTCCTTATCTTCAATCTAAAAGGTCTTTCCGTTACTCTACGGTTATGTCCTCCGGTCCTCACCTCTATTACCAATGGAAACATCTTCGTAACATCTTCTCGATACATGCCATTCAGTTTTCTGTATGTTTCACATAGATTCCCCCTCATGCTTCTAAACTCCATTGAGTATAAACTCAGAGTCCTCACACGGTCCTCTTATGTTAGATTTCACATTCCTGGGACAACAGTGGGTGGCATGGTGGCACAGTGGTTAGCACTGCTGCCTCATAGTGCCAGAGACCAGGTTTCAATTCCTGCCTCAGGCGACTGACTGTGCGGAGTTTGCACATTCTCGCCATGTCTGCGTGGGTTTCCTCCGGGTGCTCCGGTTTCCTCCCAAGTCCAAAAATGTGCAGGTTAATGAATTGGCCATGCTAAATTGCCTGTAGTGTTAGGTGAAGGGGTAAATGTAAGGGGATGGCTTGTGGGTCGGTGAGGACTTGTTGGGCCGAAGGGCCTATTTCCACACTGTAAGTAATCTAATCTAATTCTTATGAACCTCCTCTGAAGATGCTTCAGGGCCAGTAGATTCTTCATGTGATATGGGGCCACAGCTGCATACAATACCCCACATGTGGTGTGGCCAGAGCCACATAGAGACTCCGAAGCATACCCCTGCTGTTGTATTTAAGTCCTGTCAAAATCAATGCCATCATTGCATTTGTCTTCCTCACGACTGACTCAACCTGCAAGTTGACCTCATCAGGTGGAAATCATATAAATCTACTGGGGTACAATCTTGGAGAAAGTCAGGACTGCGGGTGTTCGAGATCAGAGTCAAAAAATGTGACGCTGGAAAAGCACATCTGGTCAGGCATCTTCCGAGGAGCAGGAGAATATGCTTTTCGAGCATAAGCCCATTATCAGGAATGGCTCACTCCCGAAACATCAATTTTCCCACTCCTCGGATGATGCCTGACCTGCTGTGCTTTTGCAGCACCACACTTCTGAAATTACAATCTTGGATGCATTTTTCAGTAAACAACTAAGTTTTTCATGTGTTACTTCACCAGTTTCCTTACACTGCTGCAGACTGTCATATAATCCTGTTTCTGATGCTCGCAACCAGAGGAACTCAGTGCCCCAACATTCGACATTTTCAGGGCTACTCTGATTCTAACCCGAAATCCCTGTACTCGCCTCTACATGATAAACTTTAAATCCCTTGCTTTTCAGAATTTATCTCCATCTGCCTGAAAATATATTCAAGGACGTGTCCTGTATGGACTCCACTAAGGCACTTGACAAGGTTCCTCATGATGGACTGGTTAGCAAGGTTCAATCTCAGGGAATGCAGGGACAACTAGCTACTTGGCTAAAAGGTTTGGGAGAAGATTTGTAGTTCGGGTGCTCGTTGTTGTAGTTCTGTTCGCCGAGTTGGGAATTTGTATTGCAGACGTTTTGTCGCCTGTCTAGGTGACATCCTCAGTGCTTTGGAGCCTCCTGTGAAGCGATTCTGTGATGTTTCCTCCGGCATTTATAGTGATTTGTACCTGCTGCTTCTGGTTGTCAGTTCCAGCTGTCCGCTGCAGTGGCCGATATATTGGGTCCAGGTCGATGTGCTTATTGATTGAATCTGTGGATGAGTGCCATACCTCTAGGAATTCCCTGGCTGTTCTCTGTTTGGCTTGTCCTATAATAGTAGTGTTGTCCCAGTCGAACTCATGTTGCTTGTCATCGGAGTGTGTGGCTACTAAGGATAGCTGGTCATGTCGTTTCGTGGCTAGTTGGTGTTCATGGATGTGGATCGTTAGCTGTCTTCCTGTTTGTCCTAAGTAGCGTTTTGTGCAGTCCTTATCTGGGATTTGGTACACTACATTGGTTTTGCTCAAGCTGGGTATTGGGTCCTTCGTCCTGGTGAGTTGTTGTCTGAGAGTGGCTGTTGGTTTGTGTGCTGTTATGAGTCTTAGTGGTTGCAGTAGTCTTGCTGTCCATTCAGAAATGTTTTTGATGTATGGTAGTGTGGCTAGTCCTTTGGGTTGTGGCATGTCCTTATTCCGTTGTCTTTCCCTTAGGCATCTGTTGATGAAATTGCGTGGGTATCCGTTTCTGGCGAATATATTGTATAGTTGTTCTTCTTCCTCTTTTTGCAGTTCTGGTGTACTGCAGTGTGTTGTGGCCCTTTTGAACAGTGTCTTGATTCAACTTCTTTTGTGTGTGTTGGGGTGGTTGCTTTTGTAGTTTAGGACTTGGTCTCTGTGTATGGCTTTCCTGTATACCTTCATGGTGTTCTCCGTTCAGTTTTCTCTGTACCATCACGTCTGGAATGGGAGTTGCTTGTCCTTTTCTTCCTCTCTAGTGAATCTAGTGGAGAAGATGAGAAACAACATGAGTTCGACTGGGACAACACCACTATTATAGGACAAGCCAAACAGAGAACAGCCAGGGAATTCCTAGAGGTATGGCACTCATCCACAGATTCAATCAATAAGCACATCGACCTGGACCCAATATACCGGCCCCTGCAGCGGACAGCTGGAACTGACAACCAGAAGCGGCAGATACAAATCACTATAAATGCCGGAGAAAAGATCACAGAAGCGCTTCACAGGAGGCTTCAAAGCACTGAGGATGTCACCCAGACAGGGGACGAAACGTCTGCAACACCAATTCCCAGCTCAGCAAACAGAACCACAACATGGCTACAGAATTGGCTCGAAAGTAGAAGATGGAGGGTGCTGGTGGAGGGTTCCCTTCCAGACTGGAGGTTGTGACCATCGGTGTGACACGAGGATCGGTGCTGGCTGCGCTGGTTTTCATCTTTTATATAATTGATTTGGATGTGAAAATAGTTTCGTCATTTTGCAAATGATACCAAAATTGTTATGCTTTCCTTTATTGGTCAGAATATTGAGTACAGGAGTTGGGAGGTCATGTTGCGACTGTTAAGGACATTGGTTGAGCCACTTTTGGAATATTGTGTGCAATTCTGGTCTCCTTCCCATCGGAAAGATGTTATGAACCTTGAAATGGTGCAGAAAAGATTTATAATGATATTGTCAGGGTTGGAGGAGTTGAGATATAGAGAGAGGTTGCATAGGCTGGGGCTGTTTTCCCTGGAGCGTTGGAGGCTGAGGGGTGACTTTATAGAGGTTTACAAAATTATGAGGGGCATGGATGGATATACATAGACAAAGCCTTTTCCCTGGGATGGGGGAGTCCAGAATGAGAGGGCATAGATTTGGGGTGAGAGGAGGAAGATATAAAAGAGACCTAGGGGCAATATTTTCACCGCGGAGAGCGGCGCGAGCCGGGCGGAAGTGAGGTCGGAGCGCAGAGCTGGTCGGGAAGGTGAATGAGTAGTATTTGAGTGGGTGTGTTCTAGACCCCAAGCCCTACTTCCTAGGGCCTCCCTCCCACCCTCCTCCTCTAACCTAACTTTAAAGTCCACAGGTAAGCGACTCAGTGTTATTGACTCAGTGTTCTTGTTTTGGAGACAAAGTGTACAGTCATGGCAGTGCAGGCAGTAGAATGTTCCTCCTGCAGGATGTTTGAGGTAGGGGTGACCACCGATACTCCTGCCGACTTCGTCTGCAGGAAATGCAGTCAGATCCTGCTCCTCACCGAACGAGTTAGGGAACTGGAACTGGAGTTGGATGAACTGAGGATTATTCGAGAGGCTGAGAGGGTGATTGATAGAAGCTACAGGGACATAGTTACGCCAGAGAACAGAGGTAGCTGGGTAACAGTTAGAGGTGGGAAGGGAAGAAGCAGGCAGTGCAGGGTTCCCCTGTGGTCGTTCCCCTAAAAAATAGATATACAGCTTTGGAAACTGTTGGAGGGGACAGCCTTGCAGGTGTAAGCTGCAGTGAAGGGGTCAGTGGCGTGAAGTCTGGCTCTGAGACTAAGAAGGGAAAGGGGGAGAGGAGAGAGCGCTAGTTATAGGAGACTCTCTAGTTAGAGGGATGGACAGGCGGTTCTGTGGACGTGGGTGAGACTCTCGAATGGTTTGTTGCCTCCCGGGTGCCAGGGTCCGAGACGTCTCGACCGTGTCTTCAGAATCCTTAAGGGGGAGGGTGTGCAGCCAGAAGTCGTGGTACACATTGGCACCAACGACATAGGTAGGAAGAGGGGTGGGGGAGGTCATTCAAGAACTCAGGGAGTTAGGCTGGAAGCTGAAAGCTAGGACAGACAGAGTCGTCATCTCTGGGTTGTTGCCGGTGCCACGTGACAGTGAGGCAAGGAATAGGGAGAGAGTGCAGTTGAACACGTGGCTGCAAGGATGGTGTAGGAGGGAGGGCTTCAGGTATTTGGACAATTGGACTGCATTCTGGGGAAGGTGGGACCTGTGCAAACAGGACGGGTTGCACCTGAACCAGAAGGGCACCAATATCCTGGGGGGTAGGTTTGCTAGCACTCTTCGGGGGGTTTAAACTAATTTGGCAGGGGGATGGGATCCGGACTTGTAGTCCAGCAAGTAAGCTAGCTGTGTTTCAGGATGTCCAAGAATGTAGGGAGGCTGTGGAGAAGGTAGCACTGACAGGGAATACTTGCAGACACAGAGATGGGCTCAAGTGCATATACTTCAACGCAAGAAGTATCAGAAATAAGGTGGGTGAACTTAAGGCATGGATCGGTACCTGGGACTATGATGTTGTGGCCATCACGGAAATGTGGATAGATGAGGGACAGGAATGGTTGTTGGAGGTTCCTGGTTACAGATGGTTCAGTAAGATTAGGGAGGGTGGTAAAAAAGGAGGGGGGGGGGTGGCATTGCTAATTAGAAATGGTATAACGGCTGCAGAAAGGAAGTTTGAGGGGGATCTGCCTTTGGAGGTAGCATGGGCTGAAGTCAGAAATAGGAAAGGTGCAGTCACCTTGTTGGGTGTTCACTATAGGCCCCCCAATAGCAGCAGAGATGTGGAGGAACAGATTGGGAAACAGATTTTGGAAAGGTGCAGAAGCTACAGGGTTGTAGTCATGGGCGACTTCAACTTCCCAAATATTGATTGGAAGCTCTTTAGATCAAGTAGATTGGATGGGGCGGTGTTTGTGCAGTGTGTCCAGGAAGCTTTTCTAACTCAGTATGTAGATTGTCCAACCAGAGGGAGGCCATATTGGATTTGGTATCGGTAATGAGCCGGGACAAGTGATGGGCTTGTTAGTGAGTGAACATTTTGGTGATGGTGACCAGAATTCTGGGACTTTCACCTTGGTCATGGAGAGAGATAGGTGTGCACAACAGGGTAGATTTTACAATTGGGGGAAGGGAAATTACGATGCTGTAAGACAGGATTTGAGGAGCATAAGTTGGGAGCATAGGCTGTCAGGGAAGGATGTGGTGGAAATGTGGAACTTTTTCAAGAAGCAGATACGACGTGTCCTTGATATGTATGTACCTATCAGGCAGGAAAGAAATGGTCGTGTGAGGGAGCCTTGGTTGACGAGGGAGGTTGAATGTCTAGTAAAGAGGAAGAAGGAGGCTTACATAAGGTTGAGGAAACAGGGTTCAGACAGAGCAGTGGAGGGATACAGGATAGCCAGGAGGGAGCTGAAGAAAGGGATTAGGAGAGCTAAGAGAGGGCATGAAAAATCCTTGGCGGATAGGATCAAGGATAACCCCAAGGCATTTTATGCGTATGTGAGAAACATGAGAATGACAAGAACGAGGGTAGGTCCGATCAAGGACAGTAGTGGGAGATTGTGTATTGAGTCGGAAGAGATAGAAGAGGTCTTGAACGAGTACTTTTCTTCAGTATTTATGAACGAGAGGGACCGTATTGTTGAAGAGGAGAGTGTGAAACGGACTGGTAAGCTAGAAGAGATACTTGTTAGGAAGGAAGATGTGTTGGACATTTTGAACAACTTGAGGATAGACAAGTCCCCCGGGTCTGACGGGATATATCCTAGGATTATGTGGGAAGCAAGAGAGGAAATTGCAGTACCGTTGGCAATGATCTTTTCGTCTTCACTGTCAACGGGAGTGGTACCAGGGGACTGGAGAGTAGCGAATGTTGTGCCCCTGTTCAAAAAAGGGAATAGGATAACCCCAGGAATTACAGGCCAGTTAGTCTTACTTCGGTGGTAGGCAAAGTAATGGAAAGGGTACTGAGGGATAGGATTTATGAGTATCTGGAAAGACACTGCTTGATTAGGGACAGCCAGCACGGATTTGTGAAGGGTAGGTCTTGCCTTACAAGTCTTATTGAATTCTTTGAGGAGGTGACCAAGCATGTGGATGAGGGTAGAGCAGTGGATGTAGTGTACATGGATTTTAGTAAGGCATTTGATAAGGTTCCCCATGGTAGGCTTATGCAGAAAGTCAGGAGGCATGGGATAGAGGGAAACTTGGCCAATTGGATTGAAAACTGGCTAACAGGTCGAAGTCAGAGAGTGGTGGTAGATGGTAAATATTCAGCCTGGAGCCCAGTTACAAGTTGAGTTCTGCAGGGATCAGTTCTGGGTCCTCTGCTGTTTGTAATTTTTATTAATGACTTGGATGAGGGAGTCGAAGGGTGGGTCAGTAAATTTGCAGATGATACAAAGATTGGTGGAGTTGTGGACAGTGAGGAGGGCTGTTGTCGGCTGCAAAGGGACTTAGATATGATGCAGAGCTGGGCTGAGGAGTGGCAGATGGAGTTCAACCCTGCCAAGTCTGAGGTTGTCCATTTTGGAAGAACAAATAAGAATGCGGAATACAGGGTTAACGGTAGAGTTCTTAGTCAGGTGGAGGAACAGAGGGATCTTGGGTTCTATTTACATATATTTTTGAAAGTTGCCACTCAGGTGGATAGAGCTTGTAAGAAGGCCTATGGTGTATTAGCGTTCATTAGCAGAGGGATTGAATTCAAGAGTCGTGAAGTGATGTTGCAGCTGTGCAGGACTTTGGTTAGGCCACATTTGGAGTACTGTGTGCAGTTCTGGTCGCCTCACTTTAGGAAAGATTAGATTAGATTAGACTTACAGTGTGGAAACAGGCCCTTCGGCCCAACAAGTCCACACCGACCCGCCGAAGCGCAACCCACCCATACCCCTACATTTACCCCTTACCTAACACTACGGGCAATTTAGCTTGGCCAATTCACCTGACCCGCACATCTTTGGACTGTGGAGGAAACCGGAGCACCCGGAGGAAACCCACGCAGACACGGGGAGATCGTGCAAACTCCACACAGTCAGTCGCCTGAGTCAGGAATTGAACCCGGGTCTACAGGCGCTGTGAGGCAGCAGTGCTAACCACTGTGCCACCATGCCGCCCACTGATGTGGAAGCTTTGGAGAGGGTGCAGAGAAGATTTACCAGGATGTTGCCTGGAATGGAGAATAGGTCGTACGAGGACAGGTTGAGAGTTCTCGGCCTCTTCTCGTTGGAACGGCGAAGGATGAGGGGTGACTTGATAGAGGTTTATAAGATGATCAGAGGAATAGATAGAGTAGACAGTCAGAAACTTTTTCCCCGGGTACAACAGAGTATTACAAGGGGACATAAATTTAAGGTGAAGGGTGGAAGGTATAGGGGTGATGTCAGGGGTGGGTTCTTTAATCAGAGAGTGGTGGGGGCATGGAATGCGCTGCCCGTGGCAGTGGTAGAGTCAGAATCATTGACAACCTTTAAGCGGCAATTGGATAGGTACATGGATGGGTGCTTAATCTAGGATAGATGTTCGGCACAACATCGTGGGCCGAAGGGCCTGTTCTGTGCTGTATTGTTCTATGTTCCATGTTCTATATTTTCACACAGTGGGTGTTACGTGGATTATCTGAGCTGCCAGAGGAAGTGGTGGAGGTTTGTGCAATTGCACCATTTAAAAAGCATCTGTATGGGTATATGTATATGAGGGGATTGGAAGGGTTTAGGCCAGGTCCTGGCAGGTGGGACTGGATTGGGTCAGAATATCTGGTCAGCATGGACGAGTTGGACTGAAGGGTCTGATTCCTTGCTGTACATCTCGATGACTCTTTCACTCTGTGGAGGTGTAATGGGCAGCAAAGAAGGTTACCTCAGAATCCAATGGATCTTGAACAGATGGGCCAATGGGCTGAGGAGTTTCAGACCGAGTTTAATTGAGATAAATGTGGGGTGCTGCATTTTGGAAAGGCAAATCACAGCAGGACATATAATGCCTTTAAAATGTTGGAATTGTATCAGCCTCCACCACTTTGTCTGGCAGCTCATTCCTTACATGCACCACGTGAAAACGTTGCCCGTTAAGTGCCTTTTAAATTTTCCGCTCTAACCCTAACACTATCCCCTCTAATTCTGGTCACCCTCGCCTCAGTGAAAATACTTTGTCTATTTACCTTATCCATGCCCCTCGTGATTTTACAAACCTCACAACGTCACTTCCGTAAGGTCACCACTCAGCCTCCGATGCTCGAGGGAAAACAGCCCCAGCCTATTCAGCCTCTGAACCTGGCAATATCCTTGTCCAGGTAAAAACAATGACTGCAGATGCTGGAAACCAGATACTGGATTAGTGGTGCTGGAAGAGCACAGCAGTTCAGGCAGCATCCAAGGAGCAGTAAAATCTGCTCCTCGGATGCTGCCTGAACTGCTGTGCTCTTCCAGCTCCACTTATCCAGAGTATTCTTGTTCATTTTTTCTGAAACCATTTGCATATGAATAGGAAGGGTTGAGAGGGATATGGGCCCTGTGCTGGCAAATGAACTATCTGGATATCTGGTCAGTGTGGACGAATTGAATCGAAGGGTCTGTTTCCGTGTTGTACGTCTCTCGGACTCTATGATTCCATAATTCAGAGCAAGGTGAACCTCTGGAACTCGGTGCCCCGACACGGTGATGGTCAGTCATTGAGTCTGCCCAAGAATGAGATTCACAGCTTTCTGCAGACTAAAGACATCAATGGCTCAGAGGACAGTCAGGGAAAATGCATTTTTCAATACCAACCCAGTGTAACACTGTGTAGTTAAACAAGATCCGCAAATAAGTTCGGAGCCACCGGTGAAGAAAACCCGGAAAATCTCACATCGCAGCCAATTCGCCAAAGGCTGAGGGGAAATTGGGGATATTGAGAAAGTAGGTAGTGTGTAGCTCCTGTGGCGCAATCGGTCAGCATGTGGTACTTATATGTCAGTATGGAAACATGTGCAATGCCGAGGTTGTGAGTTCGAGCCTCACCTGGAGCAGTTTTATCTTCTCACAGTCAAATACCAACATTGAGCATCTCCGAGTTTGTTGGAAAATACCAGTATCTCTGGATTGAGAAACCATCTTCCCTGAGGAATGTTTCGGTGATGAAGCAACATGCCCCGATAGCGATTAAAACGTGAAGAAATATCTGGGGAGAAACAAGAGCAGGTGATCTTGTTCAGCTCGAAGATGGTTCTGAAACAACGGACAGCATTGAGTTAAATTGCACGTAAAAGCTGTTTAGCTGGCTTTTTAAATTCAATTTGCTACAAACTCGCACAGGTCGCTGTAACAATCTAAAAGTAATTAGATTTATATCATTGAACTATGTGAATGGTGTATTTAACTTTGTTTGGAACATTTATCTGATTAAAATAAAGACCTGCTGAGGAGAAGAGGATTCAAAATGTAAAACGACAGAGCCTTGTTTGTGGGTTTCTTGGGTGGAGATCAGAGTGTACCAAATGGACCCAGCATCATCTGAATGTGATCAAACTTTTAAGGTACCAGGGTAAAGCAGGAATGGTGTCTCCAGGAGATGGTTCACTTCTGACTCACGGGGGTCTAACCTTTCTTTCCAATTAAAACAAGAAAGTTCTGTTCCATTTGTAATGCTTCACAGGGAATAAAACGCCACACGTTTCAAAACTATCAGCTTTTTTCATCCTCAATCTTACTCAGCTGCACATGTACAATAAACTTCTTCACAAGTGAAGTCAAATCAATTTGAAAGTGTTCCCCATCCACCCACAGACATTTGCTCACTGTTAAATTCCCTCCTTAGGTATCCAGGGGTGGAGGCACATAATTGTTTGAAGTTTGAGGCACACTGGGACAGGTTGTTTAAACAGGCCTTTGGCACGTTTGCCTTCATTGGCTCAGTCTTTGAGTATAGGATGTGGGAAGTCATGCTGAGATTGTGCAGGACACGGGTGAGACCTCTTCTGGAACACTGTGCCCTGTTCTGCTGACCCAGGTATAGGAAGGGCATTATCCAGCTATCGAGGGTTCAGAAGAGATTTACCAGGATGTTGCCTGGTATGGAAGGTTTGAGATATGAAGAAAGGGGGGAGAAACTGAGTCTTTTTTCACACTTGTTTAGGAGATGGATAGGGAGCTTGGGAGAAGTTTCTGAAATAATGAGAGTTATAGTTGGTGTTAACGATAGTTGTCTTTTCCCTGGATTGGGAGCTTTCAAGATGAGAAGCCCCATTTTTAAATTGAAAGGAGTGATATTTTAAAAAGACAGGAGAGGCATTATTTGTTACACAGAGGGCGGTTTGCGGGTGGAATGAACGTCTTGAGGAAGTGTGGATGTGGGTACAATTCCAACGGTAAAAAGCCATTTGAACAAGTACATTAAAAGGGAAGGTTTGGAGGGACATAGACCAGGATTTGGCAGGTAGGACTAGTTTAGTTTTGGATTGTGTTTGGACGGAAGCGTTTGTTTCCGTGCTGTATGACTCTATGACTCTGTGCTTGTGCATCTTTTAAACCGTTCTGGGATCAGCTTCTGGATGTTGTTTCTGAGATAAAAACATTCAGGAATTAAATAATTCCCTGACTGAAAGAAACTATGTTCTAATCCTTTATTTATCATACACCGTTTTAAATCTCTGACTCTGATTATTGATTCATCTGAAAGAGGGCATTTACTTCCCATTCAGTTAGTTCGAACCTCATATCATCGGGAAAATATCCGTTGGTTTACTTCCCAATCTTTCCGGTTTCTGGGACAGGATTTTCAACATCGTGGGCCAAAGGGCCTGTTCTGTGCTGTACGTTTCTATGTTCTATGTTCTATAATCCTCACCTCTTTCTATCAACAACATCTTCCAGATGAGGACACAATCTCGATCACAGTGAACAGGATTTAAAGGACACAGGTGACCCAGCAGGAAGTCACCACGTGACTCTTTGTGTATTCACACTAAATTAGACTCAGTACCATCCCAGGAGCTGTCAGGTGCTCGAATAATATTCCACCCTCATTAATATCCATGGTGTATGTTGCAAATGGAGGTTTCAGTGCCGAGAGAAACCAAGGTGAGAATCATCCCACTGATGACAAATAAACCTACCAGGCCTCTGTAAATGATCAAATGAAAGAGAACTTGAGTGGGGACCAGAAATGGTTAAATGAGTAAATGATACATTAAGAAACAAACGTCAGTGTTCGAGAGTGAAATAGACAACCTCACAGAGAATTGGATCATCCCTTTTTTGTATTTACGATGTTGGAATTCAAAGGGACATTCTGCACACAATACATGTCAGTCACAGCTGGGAGGAGTGGAGGCAAGCTCCTGTATTGTGACCATTAATGGTACTTCTGATTACAAATGTAGAAATCTCTGTACCTCTCACTCTATACAAGAAAGCGGGCGGTACGGTGGCACTGCTGCCTCACAGCGCCAGAGATCGGGGTTTAATTCCTGCCTCAGGCGACTCTCTGTGTGGAAACCGGGCGCTCCGGTTTCCTCCCACAATCCAAAAATGTGCAGGTTAAGTGAATTGGCCACGCTAAATTGCCCATAGTGTTAGGTGAAGGGGTAAATGGGTCTGGGTGGGTTACACTTCGGTGGGTCAGTGTGGACTTGTTGGGAAGGGCTTGTTTCCACACTGTAAGGAATCTCATCTAGAAAGATTAAACACATTAAAATCTGAGATTACAGAAAGTATATATGAAAGATGAGCAGCTTTGTTTTCTGAAATAAAGAATATTAAATTTGGGAGGGCGAGTAGCTTGCGCTCTTGTCCTATTGGAGTAAAAGGGTCTTTCTATCTAAATGCAAATTTCTCAAATATTCATATTCATTGAAATAAGTATTAACCCTTTACAATCTGAACTTACATGTATTTGTAATGCGGGTCTTATTTGAAATCGGTTTAGATTTCCATTGTTTCTCTTGGCCCCCTGCACGTTGGAGGGCACTTTCATGCAGTGAGTTTATAACTTACAGGACATCATAGTTCATGGATGCATGGAAATGTGAAAGTTAGATGTGAATCTGTTGTTCCTGTGCCAGTTCTAAACACAGGGATGTCAGGTTAACTTGAAGAGTGTAGTGTTTGAAAAGCACAGCTGGTCATGCAGCGTCCGAGGAGCAGGAGAGTTAACGTTTCAAACATAAGATCTTCATCAGGAATGACACAGCAGCTGCAGACCATACAATATACACTTGAATTTGAATTGAATGGAATCCCCAGGACAACTGGGAACATCGAGTTGTTTGCCAGACACAGGGATCCCTCATGCCCTTATTTGGAGAGGGCTACCTGACCTATGTGCACCCAGCACCTCCAGGAATGGATGAGCAGGTACTACCCTGCCATCCACATGTCACTGCCTGGTTGGGTTCAATCGATCAGGTGACCAAGTCCTCATCGATCTATTGGAGGACACTAAAGACCTTCCCAAAAGCTGGACAACACCTGAGTAGAAGAATTGCTGCAACACCATGGTCAGGAATGTGGAGTGGTAAGGGGTGTGAGAGATAAATAGAGGGGTGAGGCTGGGGGGAGGTCAGTGCAAAGGTGATGGGTGGATGCAGGTAGGGTAATTGTGTTAGGTTGGAGGGGAGAGAGGAGCAGTTAGCTGGAAGGAAGATGGACAGGTCATGAGGGCGGTGCTGACCTGGAAGTTTGGAACTGGGATAAGGTGCGGGGAGGAAATGAGGAAACTGGTGAAATCCACATTGATACCATGGGTTAGAGTGTCCCAAGACTGAAAATGAGGCCTCCTTCCTCCAGATGTTGTGTGGTTGGGGAGTTGCGATGGAGGAAGCCCAGTACCTGCATGTCCTCACTGGAGTCGGAGGGGGTGTTGAAGTGTTCAGCCACAGGGCGGTGGGGTTGGTGGGTGCGGGTGTCCCAGACATGTTATCTGAAGCGCACTGTGAGGAGGCGTCCTGTCTCCTCAGTGTAGAGCAGAAAACATCAGGAGCAATGGATATGATAATGACATGTGTGGAAGTGCAGGTAAAACTTTGATGGAAGTGGAAGGCTCCTTTGGGACCTTGGACATTGGTTTTACAATTCCTGCAGTGGTGGGGAAGATCCAGGAGGGGAGGTTGGGTTATTAGTGGGCATGGACCTGACGAGGAAACCGTGGAGGGAATGTTCTTTACAGAAAGCTGATAAGGGTGGGGAGGGAATTATGTCTCTGGTGGTAGGGTCCATTTGTAGGTGGCGGAAATGTTGGCAGATGATGCGTAGTATATGAATGTTGGTGTGGGGGGGTGGTGGTGGAAGGTGAGGACTGTGGGGTTCCATCCTTGTTGCTGTTGGAGGGATCGGTTCAAGGGTGGAGGTGTGGGAAGACGTTGAGATGCACTGGAGGGCATCATCAACCATGTGAGAAGGGAAATTGCTGTCTTTGTAGAAGGATGCCATCTGGTAAGTTCTGTGTGGAACTGGTCCTCCTGGGAGCAGATGCAGTGGAGGTGGAGGAATTGGGAATAAGGAATAGCATTTTTACAGGAGGCAGGGTGGGAGGAGATGTAATCCAGGTGTTCTCATTGCAGAAATGCAGATATAGTGATACAAATGTACTAATACAGGAACATACATAACACACACACACATAGACAGACGCACACAGACACATAGCAGACATACAAATACACATGGAGTTACATAGCACAGAAACAGAACCTTCAGTCCAACTTGCCCATACTGACCATAATCTAAAACTAAACTAGTCTCATCTGCCTCTCCCCATATTTTACCAAACCTTCTCTTATTTATGAATTGATCGAAATATCTTTTAATCATTTCACTGGACTCGCTTCCACCACATTCTCTGAAATTCATCTTACACACGAGCCTCTCTGTTTTAAAAAAACCCCACATGTCTTTTTGTAATACTTCTCCTCTCACCTTATAAATGTCCCCTCGCCTTGTAATCTCCCAGCCCACGGGAGAGACATCTGCCACTCACCTAATCTGTCCTCCTCATGATATTATACATCTCTATTAGTTCACCTAAATCCCACAACCTGTTCTGCTCCAGTGAACATATCTCACCTAATATTGTAAATCAAACCCACCATTTCTGGCAAAATCGTGGTAAATCTCCCCTGGACCCCCTAAGGTTAATGATACCTGATCTATGACAGGTGACCACAACTGGACACAATACTCCCGCAGATGTGTCACCTTGCATAACCTTAAGATTATGTTCCCACTCGGATATTCAAAGGTCTGAGTGAGGAAGGCATGATAGATAAATGCTTCCTGAACAATCCTTCCATATGTGATGCAAAATTCAAAAAATAGTACTTGAACATCTCTGTTCTACAACACCAAAGCCCCATTTAATCTAAAAATCAGAGCTAGGCTATTAAAGATGTTCATAGTTTATCTCGATGGCACAGCATGTACACCAATGTCCTACAGTTGAAGTAAATACCCTGCATCTGTTTAACAATGAGAAATATCCATTGTGTCATTCAGTAAAGTTAACCAGATTGTATATACCCCTACCGAGGTGAAAGCTAGCACTTAAAAAGGTGATCCAAAATCTGGGCAAGGTTCAGGTGTTGTGTAGTGTGCAGCACCCATGCCTCTTGAGTCACAGCTCAGGATTCGACTCCAATTCCTGAACTTGTGCTGGTGTCCCTATCTCCAGACCAGAAGTCTGGATTCAACCCTATTTATCTTGGAGGTGTGTCACAGCATGTCAGAACTGGGTGATGAACAAAACACACAGGGGAATAATGTTACAGATTTGGGGCTTTAGGACAGTTAATGGTACTGTCCCACCTCTGGACTCAAAGGGCTACATTCAAATCGTATAGAGTTGTTTCACAATATATCTGAAGAAGTTGATTTAAATTATTTTAGAATTGTGGCTTGATTGAGTAGGAAGAGGTGTCAGTATTGAATTTCAGAACTTAGATCTGGGATGACTGAAAACACAGTCAATCGTATTGATTGGAGTCAAATTTACAACTTCTAGAAGTTTATAAAATCATGAGGGGCAAGGATAGATTGAACAGTCAAAGTGTTTTCTCCAGAGTTGGTTGGGGAGGATGCAAAATCTAGAGGGCATAGGTTTAGGTGAATGGAAAAGATTTAAATGGGACCTAAAGGGCATATGTCTTGGGCAGAGGGTGTATGGAATGAGCTGCCAGAGGATGTTGTGGAGGCTGCTACAATTATAACATTTAAAAGATATCTGGATGGGGACATGAAAGGGAAGGGTTTATAGGAAAATGAGCCAAATCGTGGTAAATAGGACCAGATTAATTTCAGAGATCTGGTAATCATGGATGAGTTGGACTGAAGGGTCTGTTTCCGCGCTGTACAACTCTATACCTCAGTGATCCAATTGATCAAGAATTATTTGTAATCTTAGACAACGTTCTTCACTCTCCACTGTACAGCTAACCTGGGTGGCATCTACAGACTTGCTAATCATGCCTGCTATATTCTTACCTCAGTCATTGATATAAATGACAAGCAAAAGTGGATGCAGCACTGATCCCTGTGGCTCTCACCGTTGGTCACAGGCCTCCAGTCTGAAAAACAGTCCGGCATGACCAAGACCATGCTCTGTGTTCTGTCATTAGCAGAAACACACCGAAACAGACACACGCACATAGCATATTCAGACAGAGACACAGACACACTTATGTCTTTAAGGCTGTAGTAGATATATTTTGATTATTAAGGAAATTGGGTTACAGTGAGAAGGCAGAATAATTGTACTGTGAAACATGTCAGCCACGAACAAACAGCGAATCCGACTCAATGGCCAAATGGCCTAATTCTGCTCCCAATTTCTCGTGCTCTATGGTCTTAGGGTTGGTATATAAAAGCACTGTTGTGCTACTGAGACTTTATAAAGCTCTGGTTAGGCCCATTTGGAGTACTGTGTCCAGTTTTGGTCCCCACATCTCAGTAAGGACACACTGGCACCGGAGCATGTCTAATGGAGATTCACACGGATGATCCCTGGAATGGTAGATCTAACATATGAGGAACGGCTGAGGATCCTGGGATTGTATTCATTGGAGTTTAGACGATTAAGGGGAGATCTAATAGAAACTTACAAGATAGTACATGGCTTGGAAAGGGTGGACGCTAGGAATTGTTTCTGTTATGCGAGGAGACTAGGACCCGTGGACACAGCCTTAGAATTAGAGGGGGTAAATTCAGAACAGAAATGCAGAGACACTTCTTCAGCCAGAGAGTGGTGGGCTGTGGAATTCATTGCCACGGAGTGCTATGGAGTCGGGACGCTAAATGTCTTCAAGGCAGAGATTGATAA